>NC_140165.1:187063539-187228061 GCF_963971535.1 Notolepis coatsorum
GAGGACTGTGTGTATGTGTAACTAGGAGGGATATGAGGACTGTGTAACTAGGAGGGATATGAGGACTGTGTGTAACTAGGAGGGATATGAAGACTGTGTGTAACTAGGAGGGATATGAGGACTGTGTAACTAGGAGGGATATGAAGACTGTGTGTAACTAGGAGGGATATGAGGACTGTGTGTAAGTTAGTGCTCTCGCCAGTATCTCACTATGATTATAGTTAGTGCTCTCACTAGGGCTGGACGGTATGGTCTAAAATTTATATCACGGTATAATTTGAAGCATAGACGGTAACGGTATATATCACGGTATATTAATTTATCTTAAAATGTCTATATAATGCTTCTGAAGGGGTAAAACACTGGCAGCTATTACTGTACTCTTGTATTACTAGGACATATTTCGCATAGTACAGAGGTATTTTAAGAACATTTATTGTGCAAAACTGCAATAGAAAAATAGAATAGAAAAATGCAAAACCTTTTCTCAAGTTACTTCCGTCTCTGAAAAACACTGTTTTCATTAAATACAATCAAATCAAGCGGCACAAAGTGAAAATAAAAACGACAGCAGGACAGGAGGTTTCTTTCCCTCAAACGACTCAAACACAATACAAGTTACAACTCCAACATAACTTAACTTTAGTGTACATGTTTGACAACGGGAGAGAGAGAGAGAGAGAGAGAGAGAGAGAGAGAGAGAGAGAGAGAGAGAGAGGAGAGAGAGAGAGAGAGAGAGGAGATGAGAGAGAGAGGAGAGAGAGAGAGAGAGAGAGAGGAGAGAGAGAGAGAGAGAGAGAGAGAGAGAGAGAGAGAGAGAGAGAGGAGAGAGAGAGAGAGCGAGATGTAATAGGTTTGAGTTAGAGGTTTGAGCTTCCTAAGATGCCGTAGGTGATGATGTCACACCAGGATTTGTCAACACACAGAAACGGGAGCAGCCCCGATGGATAAAGCGATATAAAGAAACGAATAGCCAAATAAATGTGAAGTTATCTTTGAACCTCTGTTGTCAAGCCTTGTCAATATAACCCCCCATCTTTCCTCACTAATGGAACTGTGCCGCAGAGTGACGTTAGAACGTTAGCTTAGCGGCTAACGTGAGTTAGCTTAGTGGCTAACGTTAGCCCCGTTGCTGCGCTAAATCAAGTCTCCTCTCAGCCTCCTTAGCCAAATTGAAATGCCAAAACTATTGTGGCAAGGTCCGTGAGCAAGTGGAGAAAAACTCAGTATAATTAAACACTATGCAACAACCACTGCAAACGTCGAGTGAATCGTCAAGTAACGTTAACGTCATTGCTACTGCTGTGACTAGCTGCTCTGTCTACCGGTCACAAATATAGTCAAAATCCATACCGTAGCGCAAATTCATACCGTTTATACCGTATACCGTTTATACCGTCCACCCCTAGCTCTCACCACTATGTAACTGTGATTATAGTTAGTGCTCTCATCACTATATAACTATGATTATAGTTAGTGCTCTCACCAGTATACTTGTTGTTATTAGACACACACACACACATACACACACACAACACACACACACACACACACACACACACACACACACACACACACACACACACACACACACACACACACACACACACAAGACACATGCATTCATACACTCTGTAGAAGTGGACTTTTACAGTACTACAGATACAGATACAGTGCTGAGATTATTATAGTATACTTGTTGTTATTACACACACACAGCAGTACAGAATGAAGACCAGAAAAATACTTTTGTCTTGTTTACATCAGGGTCCTCAAACTCTCTGAAGTGTGAAAATATGGCCTTCTTTTCAGAAGCTTTTTCTCCTGTTAAGTATTCTAGAAAACAGACTGCTTTACAAGTTATAAATGAGCACATCATGTTAAAAAAATCCTCAGATTTCAACATATGACACATCATTTGAAAGTTTACATTCTGTACTTTCACAATCTGGAAAAATCTGAAAATGAAAATGTAGACATCTGGAACAAACCGCTGTGCACAGACACAAATGTATTGGTTGTTGGCAAAAACTTAGCGCGGAGCCGGCAGACGAGGGCAAAGAGGTTAATCTAATGTTAATTTGTTAATTTGATTACATCTGTTCCCATCTTATATTGTACAATAATTGTTGCAAATGAGAATACAAATCTATAATTATTTTCTAAAACAATTAATAAAAAACCATTGATATAAACCACACCATTTCCGAATCCCAATACAGATACAGATAATTGTGTTGAACAGTCGGTGTATGAATGTGCGAGTGAATGGGTGATAATGAGTTGCAAAGTGATTTGGATAAAGGTGCTATATACGTAAATGCAGTCCATTGACATGCCGGGATTCACACCATCAGCCCCTCCAAACAAACTAATCTCCAAACTTGGTGACTTCGTGGAAACCAAGTACCTCAACATCAACCCCTCTGTCTGCAACTGGATATACTTCCTAACCAAGAGACCTCAGTATGTTAGGATAGACAATCTCACCTCCTCACCCTGAACACTGGCGTCCCACAAAGATGTGTGCTAAGCCCTCTCCTCTACTCCCTCTACTCCTGCACAAATTCCTGGGTGTCCACATCTCGGCTCATACCTGCTGCAGCGCTCTGGCTGCTGTTTTCCTAAACAAATGAACATATTTGAAGATGGAGGCAATGCGACCTGAGTTGGCTGGGCTCTGATGTCACTTCCTGTGTCAGTAATGGTGATTCAGGGCTGTGTAAATGTGACTATATTGACTCTGTGTGTGTGTGTGTGTGTGTGTGTGTGTGTGTGTGTGTGTGTGTGTGTGTGTGTGTGTGTGTGTGTGTGTGTGTGTGTGTGTGTGTGTGTGTGTGTGTGTGTGTGTGTGTGTGTGTGTGTGTGTGTGTAAGGGTGGGGGGGTTAGTAGTGCAGTTTCTTTGTGTGTGTCTGCATGTGTGTGTCTGCATGTGTGTGTATTTTACTTTGTGTAATGGAGTGGAGTGTGACACAGACCTTCACAGCTTTAGGTGTTTGCAAAGTGTGTGTATGGGTGCGTGTGGTTGTGTGTGTGTGCATGTGTACACAGTGGTCGGTGTCTTATCTGCAGAGTCCCATAGGAACTGAATCAACAGGAAACAGGAAGCCTTATCTCTCCCTGTGACACCATGCTGTTTACACACACACACACGCACACACACGCACACACACACACACACACACACACACACACACACACACACACACACACACACACACACACACACACACACACACACACACACACACACACACACACACACACACACACACACACACACACAACTCCTGTCTCATTCTTGTTCTGGTTCATTCATTCAGTTTTCACCAGAGGAAAGAGGTATTGTTTTTTTTTAATATAATTACTGTAGTATTTTTATTTTATTATTATTATTTAAAAAAATAAGAAGAAATCACATATGTGTATCTGTTTGTGTTGTGTGGTGTGTCATCTATATATGTGTGTGTATGTTTGTGTTATCTGTGTGTGATCTATGTGTGTATATGTCTGTATGTCTGGTCAGTTGGTTGGTTAGTCATCATCAGAGAACCAGTGGTTCTCTGATGTCAGGTCAGGTTCTCTTTATGTCTTTGTTTTTTGCTTCATGTCTTGGTCAGAGACCATGTGCTTTGCATTTCATGTGAGGATTTGGACCAGTTACATAATTTACCCTTGTGTGCTGTTCTGGTCTGTGGGACCAGTTTTCAACATGTACTAAAAGAGAAATTATGAATAATTTTTTACCCGAATGTATGTAAATTGTAGGTGAAATCAAGTACAAATTAAACAAAAAGGTTCACTGTGTACCTTCACTGTCTGCCTCCACCTTGTTTCATTTATGTATTTCAAGATGAAAATGATTTATTCCATTCATGTCTTTATTATAACTGTTTTCTTTTTTCACATTCATCACATTTCATCACATATATCTATATATATATATATATATATATATATATATATATATATATATATATATATATATATATATATATATATATATATATATATATATATATATATATATATATATATATATATATATATATATGGATTTAATAATAATAATAATAATAATTGTATTTTTATAAAATATTTTAATTAATGTGGTTTTTGTTATGGATCTATTGTTATGTTTCTTCTTGACTTGTAAAGCCCATGGGGGCAATTCCCTGTGATCTCGGGCTATACATTTGATTTGATTTGAAAAAACTAATAGTACTTTCAATGGCAAATATTAACCATATATGCTGTCTATATTGCTTGTAATTGAGATTAACATCTGTTACATTACTTGTTATGGCTTTATTGTTTTAAAATCCCAATGATGTTGTGGGTCCACCAGACTCCATGCTACATACTATATTCTCCACGCTATATACTATATTTTCCATGTTACATACTATACTCTCCATGTTACATACTATATTCTCCATGCTACATTCTATATTCTCCATGCTACATATTACATTATCCATGCTACATACTGTTGAGAGTCACAGCTCGCGTGACCCTAAAAGCGTTTGCCATCCCGTTTCCGCACCTTTATGCCAGTTCCAGGAACTTACAAGTTTGAACTGCCGGCAGTGACCCCTTCTCCTATGTTTGCTTCACTGTAAACAAGCCCTGTAATAGACAATTACAATCTTGACACAAGTACAAGCCATTCAGTGTAACCATGCTTCACTGTGTTGAAAAGGGCCTCATGCTAAAATTGAAAACTGCTCTCCCTGTGTTAAAGCAAAACAGCTACTCTCCAAATGTATGACATCACTATTGATGAGATGATTAAGATACATGTGTGATGTAGTATATTAAGTATTAACATATATAAATAAAGGATTAAGTATATGTTTATTGGATATGGAAAACAAAGTAAAAAAAACTACAAGAAGAACATGAGAAAGGGAGGAACAAAGAAGTACAGATACAATTGAACGTAGCTAAAAAAGCATTGGAAACTATAGAAATACATGACATTGAAAAGAATCTCATGCTCTGTAGGCAAACATATTATGACAACAGCCCAAAAGCACTGAAAATATTAGCATTTAAACTAAAGAAACAGAAAGAAAAAACTGCAATAGCCACTATCATGGATAACAACTCCACATATGTGACCATGTCCAGTGCTTTAGCCCACATGTCTATATTTTCATTTTCCAGATTTTTCCAGATTGTGAAAGTACAGAATGTAAGCTTTCAAATGATGTGTCATACTTTGAAATCTGAGAATGTTATTATTGTGATGTGCTAATTTTAAATCTTGTAGCAGTCTTTTTTCCTCAGAGACTTAAGCAGAGAAAACAGCTCTTAAAGATTTGACACCTTTCGCCAGGATTCTGCTGGGCGTAAACAATACCTCCCAGCCACACCTCTTCCCTGAATAGTATTAACATAATTAAGTGCTGTGACAGCCATGCTGTCATGACAGATCAGATACAAAATCAAACATTTTGTATTGTAGTAGTAATATAACTACTAGTCTGAATAATGTATATTTCAGTTATTGAATTGAAAACCTTTATTTATTAAATTAAATTATATTGACCTATTTGTTTACACAGCTTGTGTTGTGTCCAATCTTTCGCAGCATTATTCATTAGACACATAGGCTACATAGTGTATTCCAATATCTGTTTTATTGATTAATGATATATTTGAAAGAATGCAGGTTATAGCTGTATAAAACAAATGTCTGTCCCATTGTACCAATCAATGGGATATATTGCATGTTGGCTATAATGATTTTATAAAAAAGAGAGAGATTAAATGCATGGCCATATATTTATACATTCATGTGACATCACAGCATATTCTTTGTATAGCCCAGTGTTTCCTGAAAACAGATATGTACAGTGTTCAGGTTATACATCTATCATTACACAATTACAACCAAAATAGGAAGAAATTATGTTGACCGCAGGGAATTTTAATGCATAGTTGGTAGAACTGGCCAGCGGAGTGATAGACACAAGCCTTTTTTACACAGAAATGCAATAAATAATAATGCATTAAAGAAGACCCCTCATTCTGCCGGCTTTGCTTATTTACACTGAACCCAGCAAAGGGTGGATAGAAGCATCTTGGGTTGTGGTTCTGAAACAGGTCTCCAAGGAGGGAAGCACGAGGTGATAAACATGGAATATCTTCTAGTGTGGCATTACCTCTGCCCCCATTAAATGTTATGTCATGTAGCCTACACAGATAAAGATTGCATCTTCTCACATTGCTTATTATATTAATTGGACCTAAAACAGGTAGCCTATTATCAGGGCCGCCTCAGGGGGTGTGCGAGCAGTGCGGTCGCACAGGGCCTCGCGGGAAGGGGGGCCTCGCAAAAAAATAAATAAAAAAAATTATAATTTTTTTTTATTATTATTTTTTATTTTTTTTATTTTTTTTTGCGAGGCCCCCCTTCCCGCGAGGCCCTTTTTCATCACAGACCTAAAATCTAGTTTTGCTTATATGCTTATATATTTCACATTAGACACGTTTGTAGAATGTGTCTGACTTGTTCCTGGGTCTGCAGTCCTGCAGCTGCAGACATACTCACTATTGGAGCTCAGCCTCTGGGGTTCTGCAGCAGCATTGGTTTCAACGAAGGGAGTGGTTTTACTTACATCATGTGTAGACAGTGTAGTACGCCGGCAGCGTGAGTCGGCTGCGTTTGACATTTTCGCGCGTGCAGCTTTTGACTATGCTTAGTTATGCCCAATAGCCAAGACGAAGAAAGAGGTCGGTCATTATCAGTCGGTCGGTCACCAACCAAGGAACGTTGACGAAAGGCCTCTCGCTAGCGGGACAAATGGCCGGAGCCTTTCATGGTATAGCCATGTCGGCTAGTAGCTAGCTTAGCTAAATGCTAACTAGCGTTAGCTAACCTAGCGAGGCGAGGCGAGTGGATGTCTTTTCAAAAGAAGGAGAAGGAGACGTTGATACTGCGTTATGGTGAGTCAACTTATGATTATATACCCGCCGTGGACCTGAGTCACCTGACCCTATCTCTCTTTCTCTCTCTGGAGCTAAACTGGCCGACTAGCTAATAGTACTACTAGTAGCTAACGGTGTGTGCCTGGTGTCAGCACCTGGCTGTATGTAGCCGCATAGCTTGCTTCTGTGTTAGCTAATGGTTAGCGATAGCCTGGTTGAGCTAACTGTTAGCCAGTTAGCTGTTTAGCTTCGACGTTAACTGCCGGCTGCGCTCGGCTGGGAAAGTTCGTTTGATGCTATCAGTTAGCCTTGAGTTAGCTGTTAGCTTGTGCTACGACCATTGACATTAGCCGTGAGAATAGCAGGGGGTTCTGGCACTCTGACTACGACATCATCTTTGACAGAAGATGTAGTCGGGCCTGCACCATGACAAGGCTCTGGCCATAGCTTCTTTTTGTCCCGCCAGCGAGAGGCCTTTCGTCAACGTGGAGACCTTGCGGCCTTTCGCCCTGCGTTCATCGTGCAGGTAACTTGGATTAATGAAAATGTCATGATGACATTACCCCACTCTTCCTTCCTTCCCCTCCCGAATGTTTTGTTAATAACGATGTTTTTTTCCAGGCAAAACATATGCTACTTCACAACATTTGGAGATACGACATGTGCTGTGTGTGAATGGTCGTTTGTGTAGCTTGGGTAGCGTTGGGCCGTTGGCCAAAGCTGTGTGTCACGTGGCCTGGTGTCACAGTACCTGGCTAGCCTATTTAGCTGATGTCGGCCATTGGCTCCTTGCTGCTTTGGTTTCTCTGTTGACCCTCTTCTTGTTGATCTTTGTCCTTTTGAATCTCTCATACATGCTATAGTCTCTCTCTAACACACACACACACATGACAAACACACATGTTCTCTCTCTCTCTCTCTCTCTCTTTCTAACACACACAGTCTGCCTATGGCGGCCTTTCTCGATGGCTAGGCTGTGCTCAAGGATCTTCAGTCACAGTGCTCAGGTATTCTGCCACTGTGTACTCTCTGTTTAGGGCCAAATAGCATTTCAATTTCTTTCCAATGTGTCTCTCTCTCTCTCTCTCTCTCTCTCTGTACACTGTATATTGACTGTAGAACGGGAGCTCTCTCTCGCTCTCTCTTTTGCTATATGTTGACTGTATCATGCCCCGCCTCGGGCAGCGCTATTATTTAAGAATATGTTGACTGTATAAAAAAAAAAAAAAAAAAAAATATATATATATATATATATATATATATAATTTTTTTTTTTTTTTTTTTTTACCTTGGGGGGGGGGGGGGGGGGGGGGCCTCGCGTTAAATCTCGCACAGGGCCTCGCATTTCTCCCAGGCGGCCCTGCCTATTATCATTGTTATTGTTATCATTATCAGTCTTTGTTACCACCTTTCATGTGACAACTGGACGAAAATCAGCAGACAATATCAAATCAATTCAAGAGGTTTATTCGTCACATACATACCAGGGCATACAGTGAAATGCGGGTGGTCATGCCCGCATCGATTGTGCAATAATACTATTTATTTATAATATATTTTTCCCGGGGGGCCGAATGAGCAACTGAAAATATGTTGGAGGGCCGGGCCAAAATTCCAAACTCAATTATGCATAATATAAAAATTTATTTCTATATAAAAAGCAGTAAATGGCATTGTTTTGACCCCTGGTAAGAGTGTGTGTTATTATTTGGCAATTAAAATGTGAGGTTAGCTTTCAAAAATATCATTTATTCAAATAGAATTTATTTCCAAAATGATAAACAAAATGTGAAACATTAATAACAAAGGGCATGTATGAAAAAGTGCTATACAAATAAAGTAATTATTTTGAGTTTCATATACTATATGCTATACTAGTACTACTATACTATCAAGTCAAGTCAAGAATGCAATAATAAGAATCCAATAGGATGAGAATGCGACATTGTGCAATAATACAAGAGTAAGACATATCAGGTATATGTACATGAGTTTTACAAAAGCTTTTACTATACAAGAACCACTCCAGTTCTTGTATAATTTTTTTTAAAGTGACCTTACATTGTGAGCGTGTGCAGCATGAGTGTGTGTGTGTGTTCATGTTAAAGTGACTGCTAGTACAGTGTGTGTGTGTGTGCTCTACATCCATGTGTCTTCTCCATGGTATCTAACATCGTACAGTCTTCTTGTTCTGAGGTGCTCTAGACGTTGGGAGTGGGCATGTAATGTCTTTTGCGGCATCGGAACAGTATTGTCTTATCTCCTTATAAAGATATTCCTGTCGGTCGTTGTCTAGACCAGGTGGGGGGAGGACTGGAAAACCAGAGATGGTTGGGTAGCATTTTGGGTCTTTCAACAGCTGAAACGTGAATGGCTCTGTATCGTCACGGTGTAATTTCGCCGTCACCATGCCAGGACTGTTGGCATCGAAGCTGAAGTGCTGGTATTTCTTTATTTGTGGGAATCTTTTGAAGAAGCCTCCCAGATGTTGTTGCCAGTCGTAGCTTGGCACATACACTGTGTTGGTGAAGAAATGATCCACATAGCTGATAACGGCATTGCTGCCTTTACCAGTTGACATCCCTTCATCAATCAGGTAATTCACCTGCTTCGTCAGCCCTTCACAGTGGTCACCGAACAGGCCACATTTGCGCGGTGTTTGAAAAAAGATGGGACCCACTTGAAAAGGGTGAGATGGGAAATGTACCTGACAGAGAAAGAAGAAAAAGAAAAATGGACATTGAAATAAGGGAACAGGGGAGGAAATTCACCACGTGGAGAAATAAAAAATAATTGAATTGGAGTTGTATTTGGTGACGTTCCCTACAGGCTCCTACAGTCACCAAATACAACTCCAAAACGTTCCTGTAAGCATGTTGTGACCTGTGTATTCACCACATGGAGAAATAAAAAATAATTGAATTGGAGTTGTATTTGGTGACGTTCCCTACAGGCTCCTACAGTCACCAAATACAACTCCAAAACGTTCCTGTAAGCATGTTGTGACCTGTGTATTCACCACGTGGAGAAATAAAAAATAATTGAATTGGAGTTGTATTTGGTGACGTTCCCTACAGGCTCCTACAGTCACCAAATACAACTCCAAAACGTTCCTGTAAGCATGTTGTGACCTGTGTATTCACCACGTGGAGAAATAAAAAATAATTGAATTGGAGTTGTATTTGGTGACGTTCCCTACAGGCTCCTACAGTCACCAAATACAACTCCAAAACGTTCCTGTAAGCATGTTGTGACCTGTGTATTCACCACGTGGAGAAATAAAAAATAATTGAATTGGAGTTGTATTTGGTGACGTTCCCTACAGGCTCCTACAGTCACCAAATACAACTCCAAAACGTTCCTGTAAGCATGTTGTGACCTGTGTATTCACCACGTGGAGAAATAAAAAATAATTGAATTGGAGTTGTATTTGGTGATGTTCCCTACAGGCTCCTACAGTCACCAAATACAACTCCAAAACGTTCCTGTAAGCATGTTGTGACCTGTGTATTCACCACGTGGAGAAATACAAAATAATTGAATTGGAGTTGTATTTGGTGACGTTCCCTACAGGCTCCTACAGTCACCAAATACAACTCCAAAACGTTCCTGTAAGCATGTTGTGACCTGTGTATTCACCATGTGGAGAAATAAAAAATGCATTCGTAGTGCATTGTGATATCTTGGCTTGCAGGTGCGGAGGGGCCTAGAGACAGATCCATGTTCGCGCATGTTTTTTTTGTGGATGCAGTCATCTGCTGCAACAGCTCGCGTTCTCTGTCAACAAGGGCCAGATGTTTTAACTGCACCTGGACGAAAGCATGAATGAATGAAAACGTTATTTAACAGATTGCAGAATGGGTACAACACAGTACGGCTCAATACACACACACGGCTAATAAGGTGGCAGTGCTCAGTTATCCTCAGGTTATCCTAATGTCATGTGTGTTGAAGCAACATAGACGTAAGGCTGTAAACAAGCCACTATGGAGGGGGTACAGGGGAATAGATGGTGGTAAAAAACCGTCTGTAGTGTAGTAGTGAAAGTAGACTGTACACACCTGGAGTTTCTCCACCTGCAACTTCTCTGGCCTTCCCGCGGCTTGCCTTAATTGGTGATTGTTGGAGTAGCTTGTGAAAAACGCTTGTGATTTCTCGGTTGTTTCTTCCTCTCACGCGGTGTGAGGCCATTTGTCTTGTAGTGTTTGAAAAGGCTTTTGAGAAGCGCATCGCTGATCCTAAACAAAAATGTTAACAATAGGGAAGAGAATTAATGAATGAAATACACACATTGTACACACTGTCTATCTGTATGTCATGTATGTCATATATTATGTTATGATGAATTGAAAATGGGGGACCCTGATGTAAACAAGATGAACGTCTTTCTCTGGTCTGCATCCCCTTAACAATTGTATGTATTGAGCTGTACTGTACTGTACCCATTCTGCAATCTGTTAATAAACTTTTCAATCAATCAATCAATCAATCACTCTTGTTTACATTCAGGTGTAGTTTTTAAGAATTCAAATCCTAGCGATGTGCATGACAAAATGGCCGCACAAAAACTACACTACCCATCATAATATCCAAAATGGACGCCATCGCAGGGGTAGCATAGGATTCGACGACTATCTCTACACTTTAAACCTATTTAAACCTATTTAAACCTATTGCTAAACATACATATACGTCCAATACAATACATCTACGTCCAATACAATATACAAGCATAAAGACACTTACCCATAAATGAAACAGAACGTTGGACGACAGACAACAACGTCGTGAAATCTGTATGTTGTCCTCGAAGACACACGTACAGCGTTTACTCTCTTTGTACTTTGCATCTTCTCTGAAACATTTTGGCATGTTCCAATAATGGACAACAGACACATGTCCCTTTCTCTTGGTGTCAACGACGCGGTGTCCAATCTGTTTTGGTAAATTAGCTCAACCGACAGTTTTTTTTAACAAGACAGGGCAGATCGTTCTGAATTCCTTTCGGCGTGCCTGACACTTGCAGTCGAAAGCGTGTATCTTTCAGAGTTCCTCTTCGATTTCGCCCTCCACCGTTAAACCAGACATCTTTTCAACTGATCGCATGGTCGATTCAGCTGAAAAGCCCAATGCTACAGTTTCAACGCAAATGTCCCTGTCTTCCTCTTCTGTTTCACCATCGTCGGTAGGTTTGATTGGATCTGGCACAATAACCCCCGGCCCCTCGGTGTCCTCATCGTCGGATGAAAGAGCTGGTCGGTCACCACCGTTGTCGCTGTCAGTCATGTAATCAGTTATGTGGTCACTCATTAACGCAGATGAGTCGATACTCATTCCATCTCTCCCTCTATTAAGAGCAGCTGATAATCTCTGTGTGGCCATGTTATCTGAGCAGCAAAAAAGTCTTCTGACTGGGCTACAGGTTCTGTGTATAAACACACTAATGTGGGCGTACCGCAGCCTTTCACATGCAAAAATGGGACAGGCCATGGAACTGCCCCTACGGCTTCGTGAGAGAGGCTCAGAGTGTGTCTCAAGGAGCCATTTTTAAACACAATTTAAACACAATTAGAGTTATTATATATGTTCGCTGTTATACTAAATATGTTCTTCAACCCTCGAATTGTAAGTATACACATAAGAGGGGGAAATCGAAAATAGCATTATGTTTTAAGGATTATTATCAAAACCTCTACACTCCAGAAGTAATAGGTGTGGACCCACAGAAAATTAAACAATACCTAGACATCTTAAACCTTCCCACAGTGTCCGTTAAACTAAATAATGAATTTGTACAACCAATAGTAGAGACAGAAATCCTAAAGGTCATCCAGAAGGGTAAACCAGGAAAAAGTCCTGGAAGTGATGGATTTACTTACGAATTCTACAAGGAGTTTAGATACCTAGTTACTCCCATTTTATGTAGAGTTTTTAATGAGATCCTACAAACAGGAAACTGGCCGGACACATGGAATTCTGCAATCATTACTGTTGTACCTAAAGAAGGAAAAGACCCGAACAGACTGTTCATCGTATAGACCAATATCGCTCTTAAATGTAGATAAAAAATTATTCACATCAATTATAGCAACCAGACTCTCACATTATACTACCTAATATAATTAACTTGGACCAAACAGGATTCGTTAAAGAGCGTCTCTTAAGCGACAATGTGCGGCGTACTCTTAATATCATTGATTATGCAGTACAAACAAAGCAACAAATGCTGACATTGACATTAGATGCTGAAAAAGCCTTTGATCGGGTGTCATGGCCCTTCATATTTGGAGTATGTGAGAATTTTGGATTCCACCAAACTTTTATTAAATTGATTAAGGGAATATATAAAGAACCTAACGCAAGAGTAAGAGTGAATGGGACACTCTCTACGAACTTTATTTTAAAAAGGGGGACAAGACAAGGGGACCCATTATCGCCCCAAATATTTGCTTTATGCATAGAACCCTTAGCCGAAAGCATAAGGAAAAATATGAGAATAAAAGGTCTCACAATAAAGGAAGATGAACATAAACTAGCACTGTACGCGGACGACATCATAGTGTATCTTACAGATATATATATTTCACTACCGGAGTTACTCGATGAAATGACAAACTATGGGGTTCTGTCTGGATATAAGCTTAATTTAAATAAAACTGAAGCTATGGAAGTAGGTGACCACTTGGAGAAAGACTTCAAAAACTTTAAATGGGACCGGAACAAAGTGAGATATCTGGAAATAACTATACCTAATAACCTAGACCATCTACATCAGTGTAATTATGGAAGTTTGGAGAACTCGGAATGGAAGATCTGAATAGGTGGAAAATTGTACCTCTCACTTTATTTGAAAAAATTCATATTATTAAAATGAACATCTTGCCACGTTTTCAATTTTTATTCCAAAACATGCCATTATACATAACACCTAAATGTTTCAATGTTTGGGAGGGGCTGCTGAGAAAATTTATATGGGATGAAAAGAAGCCTAGAGTCAAACACAAAATCCTGCAACAAAAAAAAGAAGGAGTGGGACTAGCATTACTGTTACAAAGGATCAGATTAAACCGAATATATATATTTATTGATTGATATATATTGCATAATATTTGTATATCGTTTGATATCCCTTGTATATTCCTTGTACATATACACGGAATATCCCTTTAGCCTAGTACAGACCATAATATTTCATTCTCCTATTGGACAGCGGTCCACAGGCGCCAAGGCCATGCCTCCAAAGTCAGGTTCAAAGTCACCGCCGGGGACATGCCTGGACATGAATGGTATTGCGCAAGGATATGAGACAGGAATAAAGCTGGTACTAGTTTATTCATCTAAGCGTATAAATACGGCGCAGGTGAATACAGAAGTATGTTACCCAATAAGTTGAAGCCTCACCCACGATACTACGTGCGGTGAAGTATGGCCTGTTTGGCCCCAAATAGAGCATTGAGACCGCGTGCGAATTAATAACTGAAGTGTCAGAGTTGAAGCCTCACCCACGATACTACGTGCGGTGAAGTATGGCCTGTTTGGCCCCAAATAGAGCATTGAGACCGCGTGCGAATTAATAACTGAAGTGTCAGAGTTTGGCGCTATACCGTCGAGTGCGACATATTCTATTAAGTCAGTAATAGTCTAATTGTGTATAGTGTATCGTGCGGCTAAAGTTCTACAGTGACCAGCATCACCAACGTTTTCCTCGTATCAGCTAGAGTGCTTATCCAGGCTGGGCTGCTTTCATGGCGCTTTCACCCGAGGAGCCCTAGACGAGGACCGTGTGGACATGTACACTGGATTATCTACCCGACGACTGCATAGCCCTTTACGGCTGGATTATATTTGCTTTTGGTCCTGTGATTAATGGAGCGGAGAATCGCCGACGCCCACACGTGTGTGGGATTTACCCTGTGAGGAGCCACGTCGAGTCTGCCCCTCAGAAGCCTGAGGCAGGCTAGCTTTCTTCCCTGTGGAGCTACAGGCTACGGAGAACAGCTGTATTCGTCTGTGGATCAAGATCTTATTGCACCATCTCCCGTACTCGGAGTCTCCTTATCATCGTTGACCCAGACTCTATTACCGACAGATCCTCTACCCTTGCTGGCTTACAACCGGGGGGACCCTTCCAGTATCTCCCGCTATATTACTAGTGTACCATAGATATAATTCCCTAAGATTCAGGTTGTATAATTATCTCCTAACCAGAGAATGGACATTCGTTATTGATTTGCCTACGCACATTCCTTTGCCTTATAAGCGCATTCAAAGTGAAATAGAGAAGTATATTATGTACCTTTTGCTGCAATAAATACTTAATTATAACTTTGTGTGGAACCGATTTCATTGTGGGAAGTGTTCATCATTATATATATCATGTACTGTATGGCCAGTAATTAAAGTGCATAAGACGGTAGTGGTTTAATGATACCATACTTATCAATACAGTCAGGGAATTGTACCCCTCAGTTACAATTACCAAATTTAATTAATTATTATTACGCAGCACAGGTAAAACCGATTCTAATATGGATGAAAAACGCACAGATCAAACTACACAATTACTCTATATATAACACATTTAAAATCTGGAGGGCAATATGTAAAATAAATAAAATTAAGGAACAAGAAATGATCTGCTTAAGACAAATAGCATGGGACCCAGATTTTTCTCCAAACAGTATTGATGCCGGTACCGTGTACCGTGCTTCAATCTGCACTGTAACCAGTAATCAAACAACAAGACAGAGAGGTTTGATCGTACAAGTTCTGCAGAAACAGGGAGCGTGTCTGTTGGTCAGAACACACTGAAGACTGCTTCCCGTTTGCAGTGCTTTTATTAAGATGAGAGCTTACACAGAGACAAAGGGAACATGTGTTACATTTCAACAGTTCATTAGAGCTGTCTGTCTGGGAGGCCCAAACTTTCATTGACCTTCCTGACCCTCCGTTAGCGAAATACATGTCTGTCACCAAAAGAGGAACTCGAGGTTTCTAACACGGTACGTGCACTTAGGTCAGCATTTACCAAGAGACATGTTAGTACAGAGACATAATGATTTAGTAACACAAATACATATAGAAATCACGGATAATGATTATAGTCGTTCATCTGTCATTCATTTGCAGATAACGTATACATAGAGTATAAACATATCTTTGTTTATCTTTGACATTTCCCCCCTTTTATCAAAAATGAATTACAACACTGTACTTTTGTCCTTCAGTTACCTACATCTGCTCACGCTTTTCTGCAGGAACGTCATTTGTTTTTACAGTTCATTATCATCCTTAGCACATTCTTCATCATAGTCTGGGGGCGTGTCTTCATCTAATTGTTGCAGGGCTATGTAATTCCCGACCATCCCCGAGAACATCTTTCGCATCATGCTTCTTATCAGAGGGAAAATGCATGCCGTGAACACACACAGAATCATCATTATGGCTATCAGGAACATAAACACCTTCACCAATAGTACCTGCCAACCCCCTTCCATCAGCCAATTGAACCAGCCCTGTCCAGTAACATGATCTTTAGCCATTACTTTCTGTAACTCTCTTAGTCTGTCCATTGCATCTGTCATGTTTTTCGAATGGACGTCATCGGTTATGTAAGTACAACAGGTAGTTCCTATCAGTACACATGTGCCCCCTGAGGAAGCAGTGATCAAGTCAAGAGCCATCCTGTTCTCCATAACCACTGTACGAATAGCGTCTATCTCGTGGTTCTGGAGTGTGTCTACTTTAAGGGAAGAGTTAATGTACAGCCCAAGCCTGTAATCCATGGTTTCAAGCCGTAGGATGTTTTTCAACACTCCTATGTGTGGGAAGAGGGTCAGTACTGCTTTGTTACCATCTGACCAGTGTTTAAACTCGGCCGGTACATCAGAACCCCATACAGCGTCATGAGGTTTCAAAGGCTGCTCTGCACCTCTCTTGTGTCTATTCTTAGTGACAGGCCGTTCTCCTGGCTCCAGGAAGAACGTATGATCAGTCACAGATATGGGCGTGCAGGTGCCTGTCCAATACTTTGGCAGTAAGGGGTAAGCGTTGTCTCCACACAACCACCATCCTCCCTGCACCCAATAGGTTCCGTTTGATACCCCTGAGAGGTCCACTGGAGCACCGTCTCCGTGAACCACAATTTGGTCACAATTGGTGGTATTCCCCATAGGTATATCACCAATTGCCTGATAATAGCATATTGGGTGATTTGCACCTTTTGTATCGAGGACTACACGCTGGGGTCTCAGTTTTTCAGAGGTTTTCTTCCAATTGATCCAAAAATTACGGGCGCATGTGCCCTTTGTAATACCTGGGCTGTATGGGTGAGTGTCATTAATGATCAGGCCTTTATGCTGATACCCTATCCCACCCATACTTGCATAACACATGGCTCGTGACTTGTCCATCATTTTTCCGTAGAGGGTCACCTGGGAACTAGAATAGGGAATGCGCGAGCACACAACACTCATTTTTATCATAGCTTTTTGCCAAGGTGTTCACATAGAAATACCATTTATTCGTCATTCTAGGTGCTTTGTGTGTTCCTGTGTTGTAGTCCCAGGTTGGATCTTTGAGATATGTCCATCTCTTGTGCAGTGAGAGGAGTGTCTCACCACCAGTGAGTCTTGGAGTCCCGGCATTATTGGCATCTGTTACGAAGGATCAGATTAAACCGAATATATATATTTATTTATTGATATATATTGCATAGTATTTGTATATCGTTTGATATCCCCTGTATATTCCTTGTACATATACACGGAATATCCCTTTAGCCCAGACCATAATATTCCATTCTCCTATTGGACAGCGGTCCACCGGCGCCAGGGACCGGCCTCCGGAGCCAGGTTCAAAGTCACCGTCAAGATGCGTCTGGACATGCCCGGCCTTGCCCAGGGATACGCGACAGAAATGAGATTGGAACTAGTTTGTTCACCGTGCGTATAAATACGGCGCAGGTGAATATAGAAGCCCCTTACCTCCGTACCCTTCGTCCTTAGTATGTTACCGATAAGTTGAAGCCTCACCCACGATACAACGTGCGGTGAAGTATGGCCTGTTTGGCCCCAGAATAGAGCATTGAGACCGCGTGCGAATTAGTAACTGAATTGTCAGAGTTTGGCGCTATACCGTCGACATATTTCTATTAAGTCTTTAATAGTCTATTTGTGTATAGTGTATCGTGCGGTTAAAGTTCTACGGTGACCAGCATCTCCAACGCTTCCTCGTATTAGCTAGAGTTCTTATCCAGGCTGGGCCGACCGCATGGCGCTTTCACCCGAGGAGACCTAGACGAGAAACGTATGGACATGTACACTGGATTAATCTACCCGACGACTACATAGCCCTTTGCGGCTGGAATATATTTGCTTTGGTCCTGTGATTTATGGAGCGGATAATCGCCGACGCCTGCACGTGTTGGATTTACCCCGCGAGGAGTCAAGTCGAGTCGGCGCCCAGAGAGCCTGAGGCCGACTAGCTTTCTTCACTGTGGAGCTACAGTCTACAAGAGAACCAAGCTGTATTCGTCTGTGGATCAAGAGGCTACTGCACCGGCTTCTGTACCTGAAGTCTCCCTAGTCATCGTTGACCAGACGTCCTACTACCGACAGATCTTCTACCCCCCCTGCTGGCTTACAACCAGGAGGAACCCCTTCCAGTATCTCCCGCTATATTACTAGTGTACCATAGATATAATTCCCTAAGATTCAGGTTGTATAATTACCTCCTGCGTAACCAGAGAATGGACATTCGTTATTGATTTGCCTACGCATACTCCTTTGCCTTACAAGTGCATTCAAAGAATAATGTAAAGTATCCTATGTACCTTTTGCTCCATTAAATACTTGATTAATACCTTTGACTGGAACCGATTTCATTGTGGGAAGTGTTCATCATATTCAGATATCGTGTACTGTATGGCCAGTAATTAAAGTACATAAAGCGGTAGTGGTTTAATGATACCATACTTATCAATACAGTCAGGGAATTGTACCCCTCAGTTACAGCATCGTTAGGAACCAGTGGTAGATACGGTAGGCAGAATAACACGAGGGATGTGAGTACTATTGCGCATGTAATCATCAGTATAACCACAGTTATTTTCATGTTCGTCCCCATTTTCGAATGTGTAATATTTGTTGTTTTCTTCACCAGGGTTTGAGACGATTAATTCCTAATGAACTAACCCCCTTTGTAGTGCTGGACTTCCAATTACACGTCGAGATTGGGCAGGATTTCAAGCTTTTTACAGTGTGATTGATGGATCCACGAGGGTCTTCCTTCCACCTTCACTGCAGTCGGTGTGGTTAGCAGCACCTGGAATGGGCCGTCCCAGCGTGGCGTAGCCCAGTTCGCCCTTCGGAACACCTTTACCAGCACCTGGTCACCTGGTTTGAGAATGCTGACCTGTGGGAGAGATAAGGGCTCAGGCAGATAATTTGCTTCCTTAATTGTTTTATTCTTAAGCATAACAGCCATCCATTCTGCAAGAGTTGTCTCCTCTGCACTTTTAGTGAGATCTGCCGCAATAATAGGCATTGGAAAATGGCGGCCATACAGAATTTCAAATGGCGTTAACCCTTCTGCTTACTAAATGTAAGCAATCTGGCCATGGCCTTCCTGTTTCCTCTACACATTTTCTCAGTCTTTGTTTCAGAGTGCCATTTGTGCGTTCTACCAGTCCAGCACTTTGAGGGTGATAAGCACAGTGGTTTTTTAATTCAATACCAAGCGTTCGTGAGCAGAGCGTGATGACCTCATTCACGAAGTGCGTTCCGTTGTCGGATCTTATTATAGATGATATTCCGTGCGTTGAAAAGATGTCTTTACACAGTATGTTTGCTACTGTAAGTGCTGTTAAATCTTTTGTTGGAAATATTTCTACCCATTTAGAAAATGCATCAATGATTACCAAACAGTATCTTAGTTTACCGTTTTGAGATAATTCTATGAAGTCCATGTGTATCACTTGAAATGGGTGTGTGGGTTTAGGGAAACTTCCTCTTTTTGGTCGGCAGCCACCCTGCGAGTTATTTTTACAACAGATCAAGCATGCTCTACAAAAATGTTTTGTATAGTTTTGGTAATTAGGAGCATAGAACACTTTCATCACCTGTGATATCATCCCACAGCTTGAGACATGGGTAACCCCATGACTCAATATAGCTGCCACCTTATACATAGCTTTAGGCAGAACCAGCTTGTCCTGTATAGTGAGAAGTCCCCTGGGGTTTCTCACAGCGCCTGCGCGCGTCCATGCCTGTTGCTCCAGTATGGGTGCAGCGTTTTGCATGTCTAGTAGGATTTCACAATCGATGGGCGTGTTTACAGACGTGTCACTTACGAAAGTGTCATGTGTCTTTGGGTTTTTTCCCACAGCTGCTAATTTCGCCATCTTGTCTGCAAAGTTGTTTCCGGTGGTAACCAACGATGTGTCTGTCTTGTGTGCGGCACATTTGCACAATGCAAGCGAATTTAGTAATGAGACCACATCTAAAAGTTGTTTTAGTAGTTCCCCATGAGTCACAGCTTTTCCTGTTGAGGTAATCATTCCTCTGCGTGCCCACAACTGTGCAAAGTGATGGACTGCAGAAAAAGCATACTGGCTGTCAGTATATAGGTTAATCTTTTTTCCCTCTGCCCATTTGCAGGCTGCAATTATGGCTGACAATTCAGCTGCTTGGGCAGATAGGTGTGATGATAATTTTTCTCCTATGAGCAGTGTATCTACGGTTGTTACTGCGAATCCTGTATGTGTTTTGCCATACTGATCTTTTGACGATGAGCCGTCAACAAAAATGTCTATGTAGCCTTGTTGAGGTGTGTCATGCATGTCTTGTCTCGGTTTGGTAGCTTGGTCTGTCTCATGAATGCAGCAGTGGGGTGTACCATTCTCTGCTGTTGGCAAAAGTGTTGCTGGATTCAACATGGTGCATCGTTTCAATGTTATGTGAGGTTGTGACAATAGCGTGGCTGTCAAGTATAAGTGTCTGGCTGCTGTGAGGAATGTTAATTTAGCTTGTAGTAGTAACGCATCCACAGCGTGTGGTACGAATACTGTCAATGGGCTATACAACACTAACTCAGCAGTTGTGGTGACAGCCATACTCGCCGCGACGGTGGCCTGTACACAGGGCGGTAACGCTCTAGCCACTGAATCTAGTCGGCTAGAATAATATCCTACTGGGCGTCTCTTGGACCCATGTGGCTGGGTGAGTACTGCGCACATGTGCCCATCATTATTGTGTACAAACAGTTCAAACGGCAGACTGTAATCTGGAAATGCCAGAATAGCATTTGATTGTAACAACTTTTTCATTGTTATGAATGCTTCGTCAGCCTCAGGTGTCCATGTTAATTTATCTGTCAAAGCCATCTCTGTAGTGTAGATTAGCGCCTGTAGGGGTGCTGTTGTTCTAGAATATTCTGGAATCCAAATTCTACAATAATTACACATTCCCAAGAAACTCATTAGATGTCTTTTATTAAGGGGCTTGGGGGCCTCAGAGATTGCCAGCTTTCTGTTTTCGTGCAGCCGTTTACCTTGCTGTGAGATCTGGTGACCTAAGTACGTGACCTCTGGTTGCACAAATTGAAGTTTCGAAAGGGAAACTTTGTTTCCTGTTTTTGCTAAATGCTGTAGAACCTCTAGTGTTGTGTCTCTGCACTGATCAGCTGTGTTTGATCCTATGAGGATATCGGCGAGTGTAGGTGTATTTTACTCCTTCAAACGTGAATCCAAACCAATGCTGAGCGTCTCGGTGTAGAGGAATTGAGAAAAATGCATTACTCAAATCTATGACTGAAAAGACTTTTTTCTCTGGTTCTAAACTGTTCAGCAATGTGTGTGGGTTAGGTACGTTAGGTGCTCTTGGAATTACTGCGCTGTTGACTGTTCTCAAGTCTTGTATTAGCCTCCATTTGCCAGTGATTGCTTTTTCCACAGGGAATATGGGTGTATTACACTGCGCTTTGGGTGAGCGAATTATAATACCTGCTTTTTCCATGTCTGCAATGACTGGTCTGATGCCATCCATTGCCTGTTTTTTCAATGGGTACTGGCGAGTCACAGGCCTGTAATCTGATCTGGGAGTAATAGTTACTGGCAACGCTGTGGTCATTAATCCCACATCAGAAGGCCCCTTTGACCATAAGGAGGGAGGAAGCGCTCTCAGTTCTGGGTGGTCCTCCAAACTTAATAATCAAAAGGCTGGCTGTCCCGTCATGTGGACGGTGGGAGTGGTCACTGTCGTCCAGCTTAGAGGTTTTCTCCTGAGGGTTTTATCACAGGACTCCCACCCTCCTGTCTGTTCTGGATACCATTTTACTTGATTTCTAGCCCTGGCCACAAAGTCTCCTAATTGGTACCATTTTGTACCGGGCTCTTTTGTGAGCGAGATGTGTGGAGGGTGTGTAGCCAGATCGTTGACCATTTTTGGCCATGAGACATCAGCAACACTACTCACTCCGTCAGAGTAGACATATGCACACGTTATCTTTTGGGGTCCCAATTTATTAATCTTTAAGAGCCTCCTGTGCTACAGCTATTAGCTGTTTAGTGATAGACATAGGTTCTCTAGTGACTAGATCTAGTGACCACCAGTACCTGGGGTTCCCCCTTCCCTGTACGAGGAACATTTCTGATCCCTCCTCGTGATCATCTCCTGTGTGATCCCATCTTACTACCGCTATACCCGTTTGGCCTGGTATAAGGGCTAGTCCGAGCAATGACAGTGCGTCTATTCCCAGGAGATTTACTGGACAGCACGGATCCACTATTAGTGGGATGGAAACTGATCGTTGAGAGATAGGGTCCAGTATGGTCACTGGTGCTGTGAGCTGCTGTGGAGTGACCAGGCCATTAGCCGACTTGACTAATATTCTTCTTCCTGTTTTTACTGCCTTTGGCAGGTTCTTCCTGACTAATGACGTGCAGGCTCCTGTGTCACACAGGAACTGCACTTTTTCTCCGTTTACCAATAAATTAATATAGGGCTTGCGGTCTTTGCTTTTTAGGTCATATGACGCTAATATCAGGCCTACATCTATATAGTCAGTGTTCTGGTAAGGGTCATGATTAAGTAGGTCAGATTCCGAATCAGAGTCAGACTCAGAGTCTCTTCCTTGTTTAGGAGGGCAGTTTGGTTTGTGGTCTCGGCCTAGTCATTCTTTATTGTTCTCGTTATAGTCTCCATTTCCTTGGGTGGGGCAGTCTCGGGCGAAATGACCTTTGCCCCCACACGTGAAACATTTGTCATTTTTAATGTCACGTCCTGGGTATTGGCCTCTGCCTCTACCCCTACCTTGACCCCTGCCTTGACCCCTTCTATTCTGGCCTTGACCCCTTCCTCTCCCATCATAGTTACTAGGGCCCTGGTAGTAGATTCCCATACCTCCCTCATCGTCCTGGTAAAATACCTTGGCTATTTTTTGCTTTTTCTTTGCCTCTACCTCGGTGGCATGTCGAGCATAATTTAGTGCTTCCATCAGTGTGCCAATTTTCCAATTTACCCAATTTTTCTTAAGCCACTCCTTAAGGTGGGCTAGTAGACCCTCAATAAAGGCCATTTTTAGCTGTTGTTGGTAAGTACCGTTGACATCGGCATCATGTGTGATGCCACTATGTTGTCTGAAAACAACTTGTATCCTGTCTAGGAAGTCACCTGCTAACTCGTCATGTTTCTGTTGTGTGCCATGAATTCTGCCATAGTCGGCTCTCATTCTGTACTCGGTCCGTATACGCCCGTTCAATGCCTCCAGTTGGGCTGTCAGTTGGGGGTCTCCTGGTGGCAAGACATTCCCACCCACTCGTCCTGTAAAAGCCCCCCCCTCGCTGTCTTGTATTTTATACCATCTAGTTCCGAATGCGGCCATTAATACTCTAAGCATTTCTGCACCATCCAGCCGGTATGACATTCTCAGCCCATCCAGCTGGTTGATGAACTCGTCAGGTCCTGCTCCGGGTTTTGGCAACCCCTTGACATGCTCTAAGATGTCAGCGTGTCCCCAGGGTCTGTGCACTGCCGTGTGTCTTTCCTGATCGTCATTGATTCCGAAATGGGGATTTGGAACTTGGAGTAGTGGAAAACTATTTATCACGTCAGTGTGGTATGGGGGAGGGCGTTCACTACTTGTATTTTCTATCGGCAGTGTGGGGTACATCTGTGTTTCTACTGTGTACACCTCTACTTGTGACTGTTGCCTGGTAGTAACTCCACTATTCCCTGCCTCTCCTCCTGCTTGTGCTTTCGCTAGTCGCTTCTTATTCTCCTGTTCTTTTTTCCTCTCCTGCTCTCGCCTGGCTAGGAGCCGGGCCGCCTCTGCTGTCGCCTCTTGTCTGTTAAGTGCAGCTGTTACCAGCCTCTGCACTTCGTCTGTCAATAGGGATGTGTGGACGGCAACCTCCTCCTCCTCCGCTTTTTGTGCCAGGCCGAGCAGCGCTGCACTTGGCTTTCTTATCTTCTCTGTGTCTGTTTTTTTCTTTGCCTCGTCTAACCACCTCAGTGCAATAATCTTTTGCTCTGTAAACTTGATCTGTCCTTTTGTAGAGGTGGTGGTTATGATTTTCATATTCAGCTCATCCAATACTTTCTTGCAACTGTCTGTAGTACAGTAGCCTGTAAACCCATGTTTTTTCTTCCATTCAGCTACGTGACGCATGTTTTCCGGATCCTTTTCAAACATGCATTTCTCATCTTCCGTGAGGGCTTTACTTTGTGATTTCCCCATGGTAATTATCTACTCATGTATATTTTCAGAGATACCTTTGTTAGTTTAGCAATCCCAGTAGAAATCTCATGAATGACTCCAGTGGTCAATTGGAAACTGTTAGAGACAATCTTCTACAGGTCTCCACTCGGATACCCCCGCGGTCTCGTCTCTGGGTGTTTAAGATTCACACAGTTATTCCAATCTTTTAATTCATGAGATTAATTACCTTCGCCAACTTCTAGTATCTCTTAGAATTATACCATATATTTCTCTGATCCATACGTGTACACAACAAATATTCACACACTCTACTCAAACATCACTATTTCCCAGAAATATTTCTTGTGATTTTAAGTGCCATTTTTCCTGGTAAAGGCTACCTGTGTTTCTAGAAGAATATTTATTTCAAAATCCTATACACAACAATATTCACAAGCATTTACTTTTACTTTAAGCGTTACTATTTCCCAGAAATATTTTTATGTAACCTTAAACAGTATAACTTCAATGAGTATTTTGCTATAGATTTTGTGCTTACCCGTCGTGTTTTGCTGCTGGTTGTTTACTGGTGTTCTGGTCGGATCACGTCAATCTCTCACCCAGTAGAGAGGGGCAATGGCTATGCACCGGCCGGGCCACGAATTCAACGTCCCCAGACTTTCATGGAGCCGTCTAGGGCCCCAGCTGTCGACAGACTTTCGGCGTTGCGTATCTCTCGCCTGGGTGGTTGATATCTTGCGATCCGGCTTTCGAAGGACCAAAATGTTAAGTATATTTAACCGTGTACCGTGCTTCAATCTGCACTGTAACCAGTAATCAAACAACAAGACAGAGAGGTTTGATCGTACAAGTTCTGCAGAAACAGGGAGCGTGTCTGTTGGTCAGAACACACTGAAGACTGCTTCCCGTTTGCAGTGCTTTTATTAAGATGAGAGCTTACACAGAGACAAAGGGAACATGTGTTACATTTCAACAGTTCATTAGAGCTGTCTGTCTGGGAGGCCCAAACTTTCATTGACCTTCCTGACCCTCCGTTAGCGAAATACATGTCTGTCACCAAAAGAGGAACTCGAGGTTTCTAACACGGTACGTGCACTTAGGTCAGCATTTACCAAGAGACATGTTAGTACAGAGACATAATGATTTAGTAACACAAATACATATAGAAATCACGGATAATGATTATAGTCGTTCATCTGTCATTCATTTGCAGATAACGTATACATAGAGTATAAACATATCTTTGTTTATCTTTGACAGTTTTTTTAAGACATGGGAAGCTAAGGGCCTCATACGTTTCTATCAAATGTACAATGAAGGAGTGGATTCTTTTGAAAATGTAGCTAATAAATATGCCTGTCCTAGTACTTTCACCGATACCTGCAAGTAAGAAGCTACTTAAGAGAAAAAGTCAAAATTAAAACTCTTGAAGATCTCCACCCCCTTCTGAAATACATGATAAAGACTCAACAAAGCCATAACCTCAAAAACACAACTGGACAAATCTACAGAATGCTTCAAGAAAACAAAATTGAAGATTTAAGCTATATTAAAAATAAATGGGAGAAGGAACTGAAAAAAAACATACCAGATAAGGAGTTGAATCAAAACTTTAAAGATATCTTCCATTACATAAAATCACCCTTTTGGCAGGAGTATGCTTGGAAAATAAATATGAGGTACTTTAGAACACCATCGAGTATGTCCAAATTCGCACAAAATGATCCCGGCTGCTGGAGGGAGTGTGGGGAGAAGAATGCTGACTATACACATATTTTCTTCACATGTAAAAAAATACAAATCTACTGGTCAGATATTTTAGACATAATGGAACAGATGTTTGAGGAAGTAAGTATAGAAAAACATGATATACTCTTAGGAACACGCCCCAAAAACCTACAAAAAGAAGAATTATACATTTTCTTTATTTTGAGAGCTGCAGCACTTAAACAAATTACAAGAGCTTGGAAAAAACTTGAACCCCCGAAAGTAAACAAATGGTTAGAAACTGTAGAGGACATATATAGTATGGAAAAGGTAACCTACAAAATCAATAAGAATGAAAATATGCTGGGAAAAAGATGGGGTCTCTTTAAACTATGGAGGGGTACTAGATGACAGACAGATCAGTCTTTGAGGAAGATTTTAGGTAACAGTGATGTCTTGATCTACTGCTCAATTGTTGGGGAACACCCCTTAGGCATACAGCTACACCTACAATGAAAATTCAAGCCTTTTTACTTATTATTATTATTATTATTATTATTATTATTATTATTATTATTATTATTATTATTATTATTATTATTATTATTATTATTATTATTATTATTATTATTATTATTATTATTTTATTTTTATTTTTTGTTTTTTGCTTGGTTTTTTCTTCTATAAATTTTTTCTTTATTTGCTATTATTATTGTTGTTATTTTTCTTGTATATGTATGTGGGGACGAGTAGGGATGGATACCAGATGTATACCAGTCCAGGATATATACTGGTGCTCACCCCTTTGTTTGTGTATTTGTCTCTTGTTTTTTGTATGGGTGATGGGTAAAAAAAAAAAAAAAGTGTCAAGATTTAAAATATGCGTATGTACATTTGTGTGTGTATGTACGTATGTAAGGATGGATATGTGCAGTTATGTATGTGTATGTGGGTACACATACTATACCTAAATGTAAAATGACTTTCTTTGACACAATAAAGTATAAAAAAAAAAAAGTGAGAGTAATTTGATTAAGATATGTGTCTAATTTGTCTTGATCAAAGGTCGTTTCTGAATTATACAAATCGGAGTAGAATTCTTTGAATGTATCGTTTATTATTTTGGGTTCTGTTACTAGAGCTTGTTGTTTCCTAATGGCAGTTATATCTGCAAATTTTGCATTAATTCTTAGTCGCATGGCTAATAGGTGACTAGGTTTAGATCCTTGGAAGTACTGCTGTTGTCTTGTGCTGCGTATTTGCAATTCCGATTTTTGTCTGTATATTGCTTTGATCTCTGTCTTTAGAATGTTAACTTGGTTTTCTAGTCTAGTAGAGTTGTTGTATTTTAAAGAATTAAAAAGCGTTGAGTAAAGCGTTTCCATTTCAGACAGTTTTGTGCATTGATTTTTGCGCAATATGGAGGAAAATCTATCCGTGAAATCCTTGATCATACTCTTTACCGACATCCATAATATTCTGGGATCTTGCACCGAGTTTGCATTATCCCGTAGGAATACTGTGAGAGCTTCTTTAATTTGTGTAATGAATTCCTTGTTGTTAAGCAGCATAGAATTAAAACGCCATCTTGGGGCCCGGGAAGATAGTGTACCAAATGTTGCTTTCAGGATTAAGTAGCAGTGATCTGATAGCGCATTGGGTGTCATTTCCACTTCATATTTATCAAATATTCTCGGGGATGCAAAGACGTAATCAATTCTGGATAGTGTGTTGTGTCTCGCCGAACGACAGGAGTACTTGCGGGTCATGGGATTAAGTGAACGCCATAAATCAATTACCCCTGTTGATTTTGACCAATCTTTTAATGCTTTAGATGAATTTTTTTGTTCGCTGGAAAAGGTAAGGTAAGTTTTGTCCATCCTTGGGTTCCAAATGGCATTAAAATCCGCACCTATTATATATGAGTACTCGGGATGGTTTAACATTTCTCCGGTTAGTGAAGTGAAGAAACCCACTTCGTACAAATTTGGGGCATATACCGCTGCCAACGCAATTTTCCTGTTATTGTGTATAATCCTAGCTATAGTTATGCGCCCCTCAGCATCCGACCATACCCCTTTCAATTCGATATTTAATTTGCGTCTGACGACTATGGCTACCCCTCTAGTTCTCGTAACAAAAGAAGAGTGACTAATATTATGGTATATGTTATCCGCTAACGTATTTATGTCTTCCTCTAAAATGTGCGTTTCGCTTAATAGAGCCACGTCCACATGTTCTTTTTTCATCAGTGTGAGCACGCTTTTGCGTTTGTGTTGTTTGTTTATCCCACCGGTGTTCCATACCATTATATTCAAACTAGCCATAATCTATGCATGTTTTTGTGTAGTTTTTGGTAATGCTTCTGGAGTGCGAAGCTACAATAGATGTACATCCAATTAATGAGGTCCCGTTGAGAACTGAGCTTAAAAACATATATATATACAAATAAAAATCCCTTATTTTCCCCTCACCCAGAAAGTCGTACAGGCCTGTGTTCCAAAAACACATCCTCGCGATTGACTTTCTCCCATAGTCCACCGGATTGCCCAAACTGAGCATTGTAATCTTAATCTTCCTATGCTAATTGCCATAGGATCTAACATTTCCATTCTATTGCAATGATAACGAATGATAACAGCGCCGGGTATGATAACCTTGGCTTGTGACCAGATTTGAACAGCTTTTGCATCACCTCCTTGTATGGTAGACGTCGAATGATGGCTTCTTTGCTCAAATCTTCGTAGATAAATATTGATTTATCACCATAATTCAGATTCCCACGTTGGATGCGAGCAAATTTGATGATGTCATCCCTTGTTGTAGTCTTCCGCAGAGTAACAATGATGACTCTTGGCCCGATGTTTCTTTGCCCCCGAGAACCGATTCTGTAAACATGGTCCACTTCTGGCACTGTGTTTGGATCGTTGTTACCCAAAATCGTTGATAGCACTGTTGGAAAGTTGGCATCTTCGCAGTTTACTGCTTCATCAAGCCCTACAATGCGGATGTTATTCCGCCTGTGGTAGCGTTGGGATTCTAGTAGCCTCTCCGTCGCTTCGTTTTTAACCACTTGTATTTCCCTCCGGTATTCTTCTTTCACACTTTCTATCTCTTTTTCCATCTCTGTCATGCCACCTTCGTGCGCCTTGACTGCCCGTGTAATTTCTGTCACCGTATTCTCCACTGTCGTGATTCGCATGGATTGTACAGCGACCGCTCTCATAACCTCTTCGAATTTAGTATCGATGTGTGCAACGTGTAATTTGAAAGCGACCATCTGTTCTTTCATCAGGATAGTCAGAGAGTTGAAGTCGGTTGTGTAATTGCACTGCTTGTGTCAGTTGATGTTATGGGTGCAGTGAGGGATCCGATGGATATGTTTGCTATTATCTTCTCAAAATCACCTGCTTTATCCTTCACGGTACTTTTTCCTGTCGTTCCTGTTATGTTGTCATCTATTGTCTCCCTCTCGGGGCCAGTAGTCCTTGGTCCCGGTGTATTCTCCTCTATATTCCCCACGTCGGGGCTTGTCACCGACGGATCTGCCGCAGCGTCGCCTGTTATTTTCCTTGAACGTGTTTCAATCGGCGCCGTTGGAATTGCTGTTTCTTGTTTCTTTCCACCCTTTTTCTTATCCTTATCCATGTTGTCTTTTGATATAGTTAGTAGAAGGTCTCATCAATACATACGATGTGGTTTAATCTCTTTTGGTATTGTCCAAATAAGGTTTTTAAACGAAATTAACGTTAACGGGAGCGGAGCTATAACCAAATGCGTGCGCTACATATTGCAGCTAAACCGGAAGTCCTAATTACTCTATTACTCTCCCTAAACTTTCGGAGGACGACGCTAAACAGTTAGAAGCACCGATCACATTAGAAGAACTCAAGAAGGCCATATCCGGAATGAAAAACGGCAAGGCTCCGGGAATTGACGGTATCCCATCAGAAATGTACATTTCTTGCTGGGACATATTTGTATTTGACTAAATATGATCTTATACTCAGTCAAAGAGGGAAGCTTCCATAAACACCAAAATATCGCACTCATTTCAGTTCTTCACAAAAAAGACAAAGACCCCACTGAGTGCGGTAGTTACCGACCTTTAAGCCTCCTCGGAACCGATGTCAAACTGTACTCTAAGATATTAGCCATCAGATTGCAAAAGCATATGACGTCTTTAGTTCATCCGGACCAAACAGGCTTCATAAAAGGTCGCCTGATCAATGATAACATAAGGCGAATACTGCACGTACTAGATGCAGACAAAGAGGACACCACACCTAAGGCGATGCTATCCCTGGATGCTATGAAAGCATTTGACAGGTTGGAATGGTCGTTTCTATGGGCAGTATTAGAAAGGATGGGGTTAGGAAAAGGATTCATTGATATGATTAAAGTACTATACAAGGACCCATCGGCCAGGATTACAACAGGCACATTCATCTCCGATATCTTTCCGGTATCACGCTCAGCCAGACAGGGTTGCCCTCTTAGTCCCGGACTATTCGATCTATCATTAGAACCTTTAGCACAATTTATAAGACAATCCCAACACATAGAACCAATAGTAATCAAGGGCACACAACATAAAATTAGTTTATATGCGGACGACGTAATATTGTTCATGCAAAACCCCAACAACACATTGCCGCATATACTCAAGTTGATAGAGAACTTTGGTGATTTATCGGGATTTAAAATAAATTGGCCTAAGTCGGCTTTTCTTCCTCTTAACATCAGTGCAAAAAAAGACACAACCCTCCCAGGTGCGATACCCATGGTCAAACATTTTAGATGCTTGGGTGTGGAAATATTTCCCACCATAAGACAAACGGTGAAGCACAATTACACAAAAATACAGAACAAAATCAAAGACGACCTGGACAGGTGGGCAAAACTTCAAAACTCAGTACAGGCAAGGGTATCAATAGTTAAGATGGATGTATTACCAAGAATCAATTTCTTCAGCTCAATGCTTCCGTTACCTCCTCCAGAGGGCTACTGGAAAAGATTACAAACCTCCACATACAAATTTATTTGGAATAACAAACCACCTCGCATAAAAAGATCCACCGCACAGAGAAATAAAGCAGACGGTGGCATGGCAGTTCCAGATTTTTTACAATATTTTAAGGCCTTCACATTAAGACCATTGAAGATATGGTTTGACCCCCAGGCTTTGGTATCTTGGAGAGAATTAGAAGAAAACATAGTAGCCCCACAGAGACTGAAAGACATAGCACACACTAAACTTTCAATCAAGCATTGTGAGTGAGAATTTGGCCCAATAATTACCCATGCAATCAGAACATGGCGGGAAACACAAAAGAAATATCCTAACCCTCAAGAATGGCATAATCACACTCCCATATTCAATAACAATGCACTCTTAATGGGAAAACGCCCTATAAGATTCCCTATATGGGAAGAGCAAGGCATACACTCATTAGGGGATATTTTTAATAACCAGGGCCTCTGTAGTTATGTCGAAATATGCACAAAGTTTAACCTCACCGAGTCCACATGGCTTTTTTACATACAGTTACGACTTTGTCTGAGGTCTCACGGTGTTCCATTACTCATACCAATTGAACACCACAGATACCACATTGGGAGGTTTTGTATCAGGTTTTTATTATCAATTACTAACGTCCTCGTATGAAACCCTTCAACTAGACACTGTCTGGAGGAGGGATATACCAGACCTGGAAAATGACTTTGATTGGCAAGGAGCCTGGGCAAATGTCCGACTTACATCAAGGAACCCGGATCATCAACAAATCAATCTGAACTATATTCACAGGACATACTTGACTCCTATAAGGCTGTGCAAAATGGGGCTTAAACAAGACTCCAAATGCTCCCAATGTACAAATGGGGACGAAGGAACATTTATGCACATGTATTGGAACTGCCCACCAGTTAAGGCATTCTGGAAAGATGTGTCCCAACAATTATCAATACTCGTATCTTGGAATATACCTGTACACCCCTCGGTATTACTATTGAATGATGTTTTTGAGTTTGCAGTGAATCCACAACTAAAGAGATTGGTTTTATCGGGTATCACAGTAGCTAAAAAACTGATCGCATCACGTTGGTTTCAACCGGAAAAAATGTGCCGAAAAGTGTGGTTTCTTACATATCTCGATGTGATATATCAAGAAATATCTACAGCAAGAATTCTGGGTCTCAATGAATCCAAAATGTCAATGTGGTTAGAAGTGGTGGAGAGAATAAAAGCTAGCTTATAATGGTAGTGTCTGGTTAGGAGTGAGGGATAATGGAGGTACTATCCAAGAGGGGGTCCGGGAGGGGGGGGTTCGAGCTGGAGCATATGTGTGTAGGGTTTTAGAAAATAGGTATTAGGGGTATATTATATACTAACATTTATATAATTGTAATTTCGCTGGATATACACTGTATACGGTTAAAATGTTATTATAGACTATTTTTGTTTTATCTTGTTTCTGTACTTGCATATATTTTAACCACCTTTACTGAACGTTTCATTATGCATTGTGTGTTGAGTACTGACTTTTAATAATTTTTGTTTTGCAATAATAAAAAAAATATAAAAAAAAAAAAAAAATATTTGTTTATTGTGTATGCTAGAGTATCTGTATATATCTGTGGGCCTACATGCTATTTCTCTAGACCACTCTCTCCCTCCGGAGCCGGCTGGAGGGGACCCATGCAGCGCTGATTTATGATCAGCGCTTTTCCAGTGGTGAGAAGGATTCTAGGGGTTTTCCAAGTACAGTAGTCAGTTTCAGTTACTGTTACTTTTCAAGTTACTACCGTTGGAGTAGTAATAAGCCAATGGTAAGCCGCCACATTTGAAAGAAGGAGTGTTTATCTTTGCTTGCAATAGCTACGGACCGAGGGAGAGGCTTGGGTATAAATATAAATGACCGTGCATTGTGAGACCTCTCTGCTCTCTCCTCGCTCTGCTACTTTTTGCTGCTTTTTCTATTGTCGGAGAGCTGCGTCTCTCTTTTTGACTCTAGCATAGATTTTTCACCAGCATGTGTCTGCTTTTGCAGAGACATGCTGGAACGGACCATTTTTGCGTTGTTGCATTTTGCCTGTCGTTTTAGATTTGAAGTCACTTCTTTTGTTTTTTGTGGTCCACTTTTTTCTCCTTATTTAAACTTAATTGACTCTGCAAGAAAAGATTATTACATCACGCCAATAAAAGACTAACAGTTCTAATAAAAACGAAGGAGACTTAAACAATAAACCATAAAAAAGTAATAAAATTTCTCCTTCGCAAGGACCTTCTGAGGTCTATTTACTTTTAGCTGCAATCCTGCCAGTTATCCTCATCGAAACCTCTGAGGTCTATTGATAACACTTTGTGGCCGTGGCCTCTCTGTTGCATTTGCGCTAATCGCCATCTCCTCCGGCGTCTTCTGTACCGCTGTCGGCACTCCGTCAAAGTCCACAGAGGAAAAATCATAATTTTTCAATTCCAATTCATGATCTCCTCTGTCTGGCTCCTGCAAGAATCCTTCATTTCCCACAGAGGGACAATCATGTTGCCCCCTGTCTGGTTCCCCATAATCGTCTTCATTTTCCCCTTCGTCGTGCATTTCCTCCTGTTCTTGATCAATGAACAGGGGTTCGGATTCCAATTCTTGCCCATCTTGCAGGGCTTTTATGCAATGCGAAAGATGAAACCACATTGGTGATCCTTTAACCTGTAGAGCTTTTTCCGTAGCTCTTACGACCTCATACAGTCCTTCTCGCCGCGCTCCGTACCACTTGCGTCTGAACACTTTTACATAAACGTAATCTCCTGGTATTATCTGAGGAGTACTCCGCCTATTCTCCTCCTCTTCTGTTTCTTGTTTACTAGAGACATAATCATAGATTGCCCCGTGGAGCTTTGACATGTACTTCATGTACTCACGCATCTCGTGGTCCAGGATGTCCAAACTCGGACCTTTGCCTGTTGCGCACAAGCCTGGCACAACCATACATCGGCCAAACAACATTTCGTGCGGTGTTAAACGCAGGCTTCGAATTTCACTTGAACGACACGCCATTAATGCTAACGGTAGCGCACTTAACCAATTTAGACCTGTGTGTTGACAGATCTTAACCAATTTGTTCTTAAGTACTCCGTTCATGCGTTCCACAGCCCCCTGGCTCTGAGGGTGGTAAACGGACCCGAAACGCTGTTTTACCCCCAGTTGTTGGAGTACTAAACGTACAGTCTTATCGACAAACTCTTTGCCATTGTCTGAGCAGACTTTGTCTGGAATTCCATAACGACTTATTACGTCACGACATAAGAACTTAGCCACTGAGGCAGCATCTTTATGCTTAGTCGCGCAAGCCTCTACCCACCTCGAAAATCGACACACCACGACAAGAATGTACCTCTTTTGGCTAATCGGTTTTATCATGTCTACATAGTCAATCACAAGTTCTCTCATTGGGCCATTTGGTGTGGGGATGTGTCCCGGGGACACAACGATCCATCTTCGTGCATTATTTTTCAAACAGATCGCACATCTACTTATCACACAATCAATCTGCTGTAGCAGGTTTGGCGCCCAAAAACCATACTCCTTTATTTTCCTACTCACCTCTCTCCGGTGTGCATGGCAGAAATCATGCGCAGTTTGGATCAGCAGTCTGACCAGGCCCGTTGGTGCAACCACAAGTCCTTCATGGTTCCGCCACAAACCTGTCCCATCCCTACTAGCCCCTCTTGCTGACCAGAGATTTCTCTCCACCTGACTCGCCTCTTCCTGAAAGGTCAAAACATCTTTGTAAGTAATCTTATCTTCCAACTCCACCTCGTGTGTGATAACCAATACCTTACCTGCTCTGTCCGCACATGTCACTCGCTTGGCAGCATCATCTGCCATGTTGTTACCTCTGGTCACCTTAGACTCATCAGACTGATGGGCAGCACATTTGATAATCGCAATTTGTTTAGGTTTCATTATTGCTTCTAACAAATTGGTTATCTGACTACAGTGACGTATGGCGGTACCATCTGCTCTCTTAAAACCTCACCCTTTCCACACCGCTCCATAGAGGAAAGCTATATTTTGTGCATAGCTGCTATCAGTATAGATATTCACAGTCTTTCCTTCTGCCATTTTGCATGCTTCAGTCAGAGCGACTAGTTCTGCCAGCTGAGCTGAGCAGGGTTGTGTCAAGGCTTCGGCCTTTTCTACGACAAACCCATCACCTTGTGATTTTACTACAGAGTAAACTGCTTTTAGGTCCTCTCCAACTCTGTAACATGAGCCGTCTGTCCATAGTTCCAAATCAGGACTGCTAAACGGAAAAGCCTGCAAGTCAGCTCTAAGTCTGGAGTACCTCTCGGCTTCAGCCACGCAGTCGTGAGGGTCTCCATCCTCAGGCTTAGGAAGGGTCTGCGCTGGGTTCACTGTGGAACACCTAGTCAAAGTAACATCTTCCTGTTCCAAAATCCTGTAATAATTTTTAAGACGGGGTATCGTTAGTGCAGATTTACCAGATTCCAACACATTTTTGACTGCATGTGCTACCATAATATTAACTGGATACCCCATCATGATACTTGCAGCTTTCTCGTACATCAAGAAGACCCCGGCGCAATCTCGGTAGCACGGAGGCATTCCCATTTCCACCTCTGAATAGGCGATGGAGTAGTATCCTATTGGTTGTGGATGGATCCCCACTCCGGTGTTTTGGGCCAGCACCACGCATGCATACCTCTGATCTGAAGAGGAAGAGACATATAGTATGAATTGCTTTGTATAATCAGGCAAAGCCAGGGCAGGGGCAGCTAACATACGGGTCTTTATGGTTTCAAATGCCCGCAGGCCCTCCTCAGTCCATGTTAATTTAGCACTTAACTTGTCATTTCCGCACACCTTTATCATGGCTCTTAAGGGCCCTACGAGCTCTGTGTAGTTCTCCACCCAAGTGGAACTATACCCCACAATCCCCAGAAAAGCCATCATCTGACATACAGTCACTGGTTTGGGAGCTTTCTTAATAGTCACCAAATGTTCCTCCGAAATAGCTCGATGGCCCTGTGAAATTGATTGGCCTAGATATGTCACCTTAGGTCGACAGTATTGCAATTTTTTCAAAGACACCTTGTGTCCCTTCTCTGCTAATAGCTGCAATAGTTTAACAGATTCTTTATGACATGTTGTCTGATCGTCGGCACACAAAAATAATGTCATCCATATACTGAATGACTCTGGATTTTAATATCAGGTCTAACCTGTCTAGATCTTCTCTTAAGATTTTGTTAAATATGTGTGGAGAATGCTTTAATCCCTGGGGGATCCTAGTGTACTCATAATGCTCATTCTTATAGGTAAAACCAATTTTTTTTTGGCACTCCTTGCTCAAGGGTACACTAAAATAAGCACTACACCAATCTATAACCGTAAAATACTCAGCTTGCGGCGGGATGAATGTCAGCAGTGTGTGTGGATCTGGGACATCGGCGGGATAGTCAATTAAAACCTCATTGACCGCCCTCAAGTCGTGTACCAGCCGGTACGAGGTGTCAGGTTTCTCCACTGGAAGCAACGGCGTGTTGCTCTTGGGGTTATTCGTTTTCTGTAGTACTCCGGCTTTTAGAAGTCCTCTGATCTGTGGCTCGATTCCAGCCACCGATTTTTCCTTTAGTGGGTACTGACTTTTCCAGGGCAGGGTTGCTCCTGGTCTAAGCTCCACCCTCACTGGTTGAGCAGATTTGATCAGTCCGATGTCGGTGCTATGTTTCGACCACAGCACTTCTGGTACGGCCCCCATCATCTCCTCCTGGAGGCTCAATTTCTGGGGGGTTTCTTCCACTGTCTCCTTTGACAGCTGCACCGTCTGGGGACGTCCCATCCCTGTGCCTTGAATCATTATCTTGACGAACCGCTTGTCCGGGCTTATCCATATGAGTCGGTTCTCCTTCGTCTTTTCGAAATTCATTTCTTCTGCCTCTTTCATCATCCCTCCGATGTGTTGTTGGTCGCACGAGTCAGTCACCTTTAGCGTCACGTGGGGAACGCTGCCTGTGATCTCGTGTTCCTTTTGCAGATAGGTGCTCCGTGCAAGCCGTATTGCTGCTCCTTGGGGCCACATTATAATGCTGGTGGCGTTGAGCTGCACCTCCTCTGGTTGATTTCTCAGCCACTCCTTGGCTTGTCTCTGATCCGCATCTCTATAGTACTGTAGAGTGCAATGGTATGGTGTCTCTGGGTTCTTTGCATCTGGCATATTGGCTGTGATGTATGCCTCCCATTCCAACGCTGGTCCGAGCAATTCCTGGCTTAGGTTTCCCAACCAGTATACTTCCGGTGGTCGGGTGTCTGTCCTTTGCATCATCTGATAGTAGTGGTCCTCTGGGACGTCGATCACACAACCATCAGGCGTGCATAAAATGTTCATCCCCAGCATACCAAGGCCGTCCCTGCCCAGTAAGCCGATGGGTGCGGTGTCGGAGACCAAGATGGAAACACTCGCTTCTTTGCCTCTGTACTTCAGGGTGACAGGTTCTGTCACTGGGATCAGCTGTTTGATTCCCTCAAATCCAATTGTCCGTACATATCGACCGGACATGGGTAGGTGTGTGGCATCCTTAAGTTGGACTACAGTGAACGCTGCGCCGGTGTCTGCCATCATCCTGACAGATTTATCATTCACCGTTACGTGCACTATTGGCTCCTCCCTTAAGTGTGACAATGACAGCTGACACCCCCCCCATTGAATTATCTGGGCCACGTCAGAACGTCTGCTCCGGCCCCCTGGATGGATTTACTGGGCCCATGTCCTGTTGCTGATTCTGATCTTGGGTCAGGCCTTGGTTCTGGGTCTGGCCTTGGTTCGGTCCGTACCACTGATCCTGGAGTCGGCCGTATCCTCCTCGGCCACCTCCTCTGTTATTTCCTCGACCCCTGTTGCTGGCTCCTTGGGTTCGCCACCCTTTGTCACATTGTCAGGCGAGATGGCCGATCTCTCCACATTTCCAGCACTTAGCTGATGCCGGCCATCCAGGCGGTCCTCCTCTTTGACGTCCATTCACTCCTCGGGGCTGCCAGTTCGGTCCACTCTGGTTCTGTTGTTGTACTGGTGCCGGTCCTTCCTGTTTTCCGGGCTGTGCTGGTTCCTGGTTGTTCAGTTGTCCACTAGTCCCCGTCTCGGCTCTGGGCTGTGCGGCTTGTACCATGGCTTGTAGGTATTCCACTACCTTGGTTGCCTTGACAGGCTGTTGGTACAAGAGCTTTTGCTGGCTTGCCGTTTCTTTTTCCTTGGCCTGTTGCTCCTTCTTCCTGTGCAGCTCCACTTGATGGCTTATGTTTTCCATGTACTTGTCTAAGGGAAGACTCCCCAGGCACACCACCTCATTCAGTTTTTGTCTCACTTCACTGGAGAGGCCCTTCTGTATCTTTTCTCTGAGCATCGCCTCCCCCATTGGATTAGCTTCTGGGTCTTGGCCAGTCATGTCTCTCCAGGTGGCGTAGGCCTTCGCCACATACTCCCTGGGGTGGGTATCAGGCCCCAAGGCACCAATGTGGATCTTGTCTGGGTGCATCATGGTTTGATAAGTTTCCCGCAGGACTTGCCACATTGCTCCCCTGTGGGCGGCGAAGAGGTCCTGGTCATGTGCTCCTGAAACTACATACCTCATCATACCAGCCTTGTTTAGTAGTTCTCCCATGACCGAGACTCCTACTTTGTGAGAGAGCAATCGCTTGACATCGCCGATAGCCAGCTGTTGGCCTACCATAATTTCCTCCAGTTTGGCAATCCACGGAAAAGCCCCGTTCTGGAGGGAGGGCAACTTCTCCGATATTTGGGTCATGTCTGAAGCATTCCATGGCTGATACTCCAATCCCTGTTGTTTTATCATTACTGGGTACATGCTGGCCGTTTGCTCTCTGGTAGCGGATCTGGTCACTCTTTTATTTTCAGTCTTTCTCAACTCTTTAATGTCATCCGTTACTTTATCCATTTGGTGTTCCAACGATTTTCGTGTGGTTTCGGCCTTTCTCCAGGTTGCGGTGATCGCTTTGTATCCCTCGGAAACGTTGTCTTCGTCCTCGTTGTAGACCTGTATCTGTGCTTCCATCTCGCGGTTTTCCTTGGTCATTCCCCGGTGCTGTCCGTTTAATTCCTCCAGGGCCTCTGTTAGTCTCAGCATCTCGCTGCTTTCTTCTGCGGCTGGTGGGGCAGAGAAGGTTGGAGCAGATATTCTTCTTTTTGGTGTCGTCCCCACGGAGGCTTGCTTCTTTTCCTCCTCTTTCTCTCGCTCCCTGTCCTTTTCCTGGTATCAATCCAGTGTTTCCCCCATCTCTAAGTCTTTCTCTAGTTCGTCCGGGGGTCTGCTGACTGAGGGGGGGGGGGAGACGACGATGGATGGGATCTTTCGTTGGCTTTCTTTGGTGGAAGTCTCCCCTGTTGCTGAGGTCTCTGCCATATTGACTTTCTATTTTTTCATCCCAAGTCCTCCTTTCGTCCCTTCGGCGTCCCTCTCCTTCCGCCCAGAGGATCTCCTTCTGTCCGGCAGTGAGCGGTAAATGTCTCCTTTGTTGCATCCGTTCATCTAGATATATCTCCGCCGCTCTGGTATGAGGAAAAGGGTTGTGCTGAGTTACTCGCTCCCTCCTTCTCACCTCCTCTGGCTCGTCAGTTCCAGGCGTTAGGGTGATTGTTGTCACTGCACGTCCCGTCTCTGTCTTATGGCCGCTGTTGTTCGTTATATCATAAAGGCTATTCATTTCTATTACAGGCAGGATAGGGTATATTGGTTCCCTATTCCTGCTGGCATATGGTGGGGGTGCTATAGCTACCTCAGTTCTTACCTGTTCTGCTCTCGGTAGGGGTCCTTGGGTGAGCGGGGCTACCTCAGCTGCGCTTTGGGAGGTGACTATTGTCCTATCAGGGGCCAGGGGAGTGGTCGTGATTGGGGCTATCTCCTCTGTTGGCTGGGCCTCCTCACTGACAGTCGAACTGCCCTTTTCCTCACTCTTCCTTCTCTCAGCTTCCCGAGAGAAGAGTCCTAGTCTTGCATGCGTTTTTCCCCTCTTTTCGCCGCTCTGCTCCCTTTTTTCCCCTTTTCCTCCTCCGTCTTATAAGTCCTAATTAGCGCATGCAGATCTGCTATTACAGTCAAATCAAAAGAGCCCTCAATAGGCCAACGTTGTGCGATGTGTGGCCATCTTTTATTCCATTTCTTTGATAACCTAGTAATTTTTGCCAAATAATAAGGATTGTCCTGTGTGAAAGGATTATTTTTAGCAATAATTTGTACCGGGTTATCCTCCATCCAACCAATTAGGGTAGTCGCATCTTTATTTGCCACGGTTTCCATTTTCTTATATGCGTTTCTTCTTCTTATTTACTAGAGTTTTTAATTTCTCTTTTTGTTTCCTAATCTAAGAAATCTTTTTCTCTGGTTCTCTTTTTCAAATGGCAGCAGGCAAGAAAGTGTTTTTTGTATTCCATGTCTAAATGTAGGTGGCTATTCTTTTGTGACTATCTCCTGCTTGAACAACCGCTAACGGTACTTGTACACCCTGTCTATTCTCTTCTTTCCCTCTTCACTGGTGATCTGTAGTCTTACCTGACTTGTGGTGCCCTTGTCGCCTGGCAGAACTGCTGAAAAACAGAGCACAAAATACAACAGTTCTCTTTAATTTTCAACTGGAATTTCACTTTACTCAGTTTTTTCAGTATGAATATATTTTCTATCCAAAATTCATACCACATCTAATTTTTGAGAGATTCTTTACCAACAGTATGAATAATCTTTTAACTTAATTCATACAATTTGTTCTGCGCTGCCAGTCTTCAGTATCCGAGGAGGATCTTCGTGCCAGACCTGGAGTGGTGTTCCCACTCCAGACGTCAAGCCGGCGCGCATCGCTTCCTATCTCCACGGGAGGATGCGTCTCTTCGCCCCGGTCCCCTGGGACCCCGGTGTTCTGCGCTGCCAGTCTTCAGCATCCGAGGAGGATCTCCGTGCCAGGCCTGGAGTGGTGTTCCCACTCCAGACGTCAAGCCGGCGCGCATCGCTTCCTAGTTCCACGGGAGGATGCGTCTCTTCGCCCCGGTCCCCTGGGACCCCTGTGTTCTGCGCTGCCCGTCTGCAGCATCCGATGAAGATCTCCGTGCCAGGCCTCCACCGTCGGGCCCCTGTTCCCGTGCCAGGCCTCCGCCGTCGGAACCCTGTCATCCCTGTAAGCAGCTCTGGCCCTCGCCCTGTCCAAGGCCTTAACCCTGTTCTCTGTCCCTGTCTCCAGCCCGCCTCTCCGGGCCTCTGTCCCTGTCCCCCTCTCCTGTGCCCCTGGTCCTGGTCCTTGACATTTTGCCCTGGCCCTGTCCCTTAGCCTTAGTCCCTTAGCCTGTTCGCCTCTTAAAGGCACAGTGCCGCATTTTCCCTTTTTCTTTGACTCTTGTGTTTTTGTGTTCTCCCTTAAAGGGACAGTGCCGCTTTTTGTTATGTAAGAAATAAATGCCCTGTTTTGGCTTACTCTCATACCTGTCTTGTGTTGTGCGATTGGGGTCGGTTACAAACCTTAACAGTACGACCCGACCCGTCGACAACCCCAGCCAGCACAGACAGTGTATGTGAGTTAGCCCCTGTTAGTTCCCTCTAGTTCCCTCTAACCCGCTCTAGTTCCCTCTAGCTCCCTCTAGTTCCCCTGTTAGTTCCCCTGTTAGTTCCCCTGTTGACTCCCTTGTTAGTTCCCCTGTTAGCTACCCTGTTCCCCACAGCTAGGACTGTCCTTCCAGCTAGCTTGTTCTCCTTGCTAGTCCAGCCCTGTCTGCTAGCCTGGCTCCGGCAGCTAGCGCAGCCTCTATGCTTTTGTAGCAGTAAAGCTAGCATAGGCCCTGTAGCTAGCAATGCTCTGGCAGCTACCCAGTCCCTCTGCTAGCCCCACTTTAGGTGTAGCTTCCCCTGCTAGCATGGCCCAGTTTTTTTTTGTTTGTTGCTTTATCATGTCCCCTGCCCCGCTGTCTGATTTTTTGGGTCGCCCGGTGGCTCCCGTGGATGGGGGAGGTACTGTGAGGATTCGCCTGTTCCCTGGACCTTTATTCCCTGTCTCCTCACCTCACCAGCCCCCACCTTTGGACTTTCCCTGTCTACTCTCCTTCACCAGCCCCCACCCTTGCGATGATTTACTCTCCTCTACTCTTCTCCAGCCCCCACCCTTGGAACTACCTTCGCAGCTGTCATAGTTTATGATTAGCGCCCCAGAGGGCTTTAAATACCTGGACCTCCCCTCCAGTCCTGGTCGGGTCGGTCTTGTTACTACAATCTACTGCCGCGTCTCCGGCGTGAGACGTCGTGCCACCCCGGTACATCACCACCTGTCGCCGTTTGCCTGGAGTGGGACGCCGTCTACGCTCTCTAATTCTCTACGGGAGGTTTCCCAGTGTTCCCACTCCAGACGTCAAGCCGGCGCGCATCGCTTCCTATCTCCACGGGAGGATGTGCCAATATGTACCCGGGGGAGCCTGTGTAGCCACCTTCGCAGCCCCCAGGCTTACACTACCTACACAATTCCCCAACGTGCCAACATATTTCCCATCCTCACCATCCTCACACCTCGTAAATTCCTCCGGCCTAATCGCCACCGGAATAGGCCCAACATCTAATGGAGTCTGCACCATCTTACCCCCTTTTAACAGCCCCGTTCTGCGATAAGCCTCCATCCTCTCCTCTTTCACCCCCTTACATAGGAGAGGCAAATTATACCCCTTCACCACTGAGTTATGACACTCAGTCAACGGGTGTGCCATAAGCGGTAAACCGGCTGCGGCAGATTGTGGCGCTAGGCCGCACACATAACACTCTGTCTTATTCGCACTTTTCGCCACCTCTCTTGCTAATTTTATAAACACATTTTCGTGAGGTTCCGGCATCGCTCGCTTGTCCACATCTATATTTATAAGTTCGGGTGTCTGGTCCCAGAAATTCAGCATAACCCCCGCCGTACATAACATGAAAGTTGTTACCAGAGCGCACGTTACTAAAGCGCACTCAGCACGTCTAGACAAACCAGCGCACATCCTCGGACCGGCCTGCCCTCCTCTGCGTTATCTCTGCCTTCCTCCTTCAGCCGCGCGTTTCCTACTCTCCCTGTAACGCCCCACAAACAACAATTACCAACACGCCTTTTAACAATACGTCCACCCACAAACAATACACAACAACGCCCCATCCCACCCTTAACCAAACCTCCAACAACACCTAAGAGGAGAGCGGAAGAGAGGGGATGGGAGGGTGTCGCCGGGCCGGGGAGGGGCATGTACACGCAAGGAGTGCTAGCGAGGGAGGGAGTGCCCGGGAGGAGCCTGGGAGGGAGGGAGTACATACGAGTATCTAGGGGAGAGGAGCCAGGAAAGACCAGGGAAGGCTAGGGTAGGCTAGACCAGGATGGAACGCCTAGGGAGGGAGAGACTAGGAACTAGGAACGGACGAGGGGGGGGCTAGGAAGGGATCCAGAGGGAGGGAGGGAAGGAGGAACGGATGAGGGGAGGGGGGGAACCAGGAAGGGACCTAGAGGGAGGGGAGGGACGGAGGAAAAGAAACCCCACCGGATGAGGGGGGGACTAAAACCACAACAATACCATGCATACAACAAAAATCAAACATAGCTCATGTCTAGAGGGAGGTAGGCGGCGTCACCTAGCCTTCCGACTTTGGTGGAGACCGCCAGCCAAATCTGTCATGGTTTTTCACCAGGGTCTCGAAGGCGGCTTCCGCCTCCTTCTGGCTGAAAGATACCCCATCTGCCTCCTCCACCCTCCTAATAATGCGACTCTGTCCCATCACGAGGCTAGCGGCAAACTGCCTCATGACAGCCTCCATGGTATAAGCGCTAGACCAACCATGCGGTGTTAACAGCTCCATACATGACCCCACCCTCACTCACGTAACCATTCTCTAACCGCGGGGCGAGTACCCGCATGAAAGGCGGAGAGAATGGGACATTTTCAGGGAAAGAGACACTCAGCAATATGAACTCCGTCTCAGTTTCTTTCATGTCCTGCCACAATGGAGAGTCCACGTCTACTTGAAATAACCGCATCTCCCAGTTAAAGAGATTGTCCTCGACCAGCTCCACCGTGACAAAACCGCCGCCCAGCCGTCGGATCTCCTGGAGCTCCCTCATAAGCCTCTGCGTCCGGATCTGGGCACCACGAGTCGCTGGTGGTGATGCAGATGGTGCATTGGTTCCCCTCAATCTGGCGACCGCCCTCGCGAACCAGCCCTGTGCTGCAGACCGCTGTTCCACCGTCTGGCCTTTCACCATCTTTCACTGGTTAAATTAGTCATGCATTAGACAACCTTAACAATTTAATTAATCCATATGTCCAACATTATCATTTGTTAGTGTTCCAGCCCATGACCACAATGCCCATGACCACAGCATGGATCGATCAGAGAGGGAACGAGTAATAGGGAAAGAAAGCAAGGGCAGAGCGAGAGAGAGCACCTTTAAGGAAAAAGTGGGGGGCATTCAAGGAAGGAGGCAAGGTACACTATGAATAGAGAGGGATGTGGAGGGAAGGTAAATCCCACTAAGGTACTCAACGAGAGGGAGGGAGGGAGGGAAAGAGAAGCCAGGAGGACGTACTATAGTGGAGAGGGGGGGCACACAACTCTATGGTACCCAACTAGAGGGAGGGAGGGAAGGAGAAGCCAGGAGGATGTACCATAGTGGGGAGGGGGGGGGCACAACACTATGGTATCCAACTAGCGGGAGGGAGGAAAGAAGCTTGGGGCGGGGGGGTTCCGAATGATTCTTCCAGTATCACAATTTTTTTTTTTTTTTTTTTTTTTTTCCGCTGCGTATTCTGTACCACTTCTAACCATGAGGGGAAGAAGGAGGGAGGGAGAGAGAGAGAAAAGGAGGGAGGGAGGGAGGGAGGGAGGGAGGGAGGGAGAAGGGAAGGAGGGAGGTAGGGGAGAGAGAGAGAGAGAGAGAGAGGGAGAGGGAGGGAGGGAGGGTGAGAGGGAGAGGGGGGTGAGGGAGGGAGGGGGGGTGTGGGAGGGAGTGGGAGGGAGGGGGGGCGATGGAGGGAGGGGGGGTGAGGGAGGGAGTGGGAAGGAGGGTGTGAGGGAGAGAGAGGGAAAGGGGGGGTGAGGGAGGGAAGGAGCGGGAGGGAGGGGGGTGAGGGAGGGAGAGAGAGGGAGGGGGGGTGAGGGAGGGAGGGGGGTGAGGGAGGGAGAAAGGGAGGGAGGGAGAGCGAGAGAGAGAGAGAGAGAGAGCGAGGGGGGGGGGGCATCTCGTCAGCGTATTATCTACTATATCTACTATATTTATAAAAACCCCAACTCCCAGAAGCCTCTATAACATCTCGCAGTCCGCCACTAAGGGTAGCACCACGCGAGACGTCGCCACAGGAGTTACGTCATGTTTACAACCACAAGGTCTCGTTGTCAGCCACCAAAGTAGCTTCACGCGAGGCTTCGTTACAGGATTTACATTTTGTTTACAAAAATTATCCATTTTCACCACTCATCCCTAACCATTCATTCATTCCATTTACACACATTATCTCACATCATACTTTCATTCAGCAACATTTAGCAACATTAGCACTGGTTAGCCTTGTGTAGCATGTAGCATCACTCGGTAGCCATTAGCCACCAGGGATGCTACAAGCTCCGTCATTCAAAACAACAGTCGCAGTAGCCATATTAGCCCCCAGCATTGCCCGTTAGCTTGCAGCTTAGCTTAGCATGTATTAGCCAGCCTAGCCTAGCAGTAGCTCACGGGCTCAAACGGCAATCTATTCCGTTTACCGCAGCATTATAGCAGCCCGCGACGTCAGCGTTATGACAACGTAACCCCTTGATTATAACTTTGATTCAATGTATGTGCCATCCTACATATTTAACCAATATATATATACATTTCTACATAGGCCTACACCAGACCTCCAATTGTTAGTTTGACCCTTCAACCTTCACCCGCCGTAAGCGTCAGCCATTTTTTCTAGCCAGCTTAGAACGACTTCTGGTTCAAAGGTCATGTTGACTCCGGGCGTCAAAAAGCTATCTTGACCCCTACAGCCAACTGTTAGCTCCGCTGTTAGCTGTTAGCCATTATCCTAGCTCAGCCATTAGCCTCGCTACTAAACAGTACTTTAAATACATATCCTAACCGCTTCTAAGTGCATTCTTCAATCTAAACATCACCGTACAACGCATTTTGTCCTAACCATAGTGCAAGTTCTTCATTCAATTTTCAAAAAGTGCTTTATATACCAAGATCTTTTCATTTTCGTCTCGCTATTCCCCATGGCCCTCTCCATTCACACAACGTAGCTCGAGTTTTTGCAGGCCACTTGTCGGCTTTAAATGGAGGTTTGTTTGCCAAATCGTGCTCACCGTTTGACCACAAACCACCTATTTCATACTGTATCTCTCCTCCACGAGCTCGTTATTTCTCAGATTCAGACAAAAGGCGAATCCAAGCGAATGATGTCGAATTACGTCTAGACAGCCTGCACATGGGACGTCTCCCATCCGTTAACTATCTTAGCGCGTCGATTCTAAGAAAGCCTTTTCGTTAAGCGACATGGCGCGAAATTTCATCACCTGGCCGGCGCGATCTGAACTAAATACAAACCAGTTTAAACCTTCCTTTACCGGAGGCCACATCCTTGACTGACGGGAGGGTTTTGTAAATCCATAACGACCCCCACGCTTCATTCATCAGCCGCCGCAGAGCTTGGGCGCAGTTTTAATGAATGAACCGTGGTCTCATTATAACCAGTCCCTCAACCAAACATGCATACCCCCAGACTTTCAATTGTTTCCCTGAACAATTCCCTATTTATAGCGTTCCATAGTCGCTTATAAATTCGTCACTTCTCGTTTCACATCTGTACTGTTCAATCTGATCGCGCCCCTCCTCTTAATCCTCATTGCATCCGACAGTATTGCCCGATCGAGACCAGTCCAATTTGTGAGAATTGGTACCTGATTTCTGTCGTATCAATATCGTCAGTATGTTCAACACCATCCCAACCCTGTTCGGTAACTGTCCGACTTCCAACCACTAGACCCATTCTCTCAGTTTAACTCACCGTATTCGCTGTTCGTTGCTCGGCTAAGGATGATGTAGAAAACCGTCGTTGCTCTGCTTGAGAGTTTGCAGTCCAGTAGAATTGTCCTCGTTCTGGGTTGGTTCGGATGATCAGCCCGGGTAGTCACGGCGCCACCTTAGCGTGTATTTCTTAGGTTCTATGTAGCTATATGATCGTTCTCAAGTGTATAGTGTAAATAGCTATAGCTCACTCTGGCGTTGTATCACACGTTTGAAAAGTTCATTCAATTGATTGGTCGAAATCAAAGTTGAGTCGGAGTCAGCGCAACAGTTCAATAACAGAAGGTCTGTTGTTTAATGAAACAGCAGCTTAATTATCCAGTTTTACAGCATCAAATTATTTCTATTTCTAAAGTCCGCTTGTCAGGAGAGCTTCCTCGTTCTAGCGTCTCTATTCTCGTTCAGTGGTGGAGTTTCCAGGTTCGAGTCTCAAGCTGTTTCGTCTCCGTGTCTCTCTGCGTGTCCGTCTGTCTGAGCGCTCGAGTCTGTTTCTCCATCAGCTTCCTGCAGTCTTTAAAGGAGACAAAATCCCCCATTCCCCTGCCCGTCCAGTGACGTCACCCCAGGGATCGTGCTTCTCTATTGGCTAGAAGGTCTCCCTTCTGAGTGACACGTCATCCTATTTCTGAGAACCCTTTTCCCTTTAAGGTAGTATTGAGGGGTTAGACTAAGTTTGGCCATTTCCTTGGAGGCAGGGACTTACTCAGCATTTGTCTATTAGTAGTTTTGATCAATTCACTATTTTTATCTGTTACTTTGTTTTACGTGGGTTTACACGCATAGATTATTTTCTGTTTAGTCTAACTATGTTAGTTAAATGCTTTTCCCGAATTCTAGAGCCTTTTTATAGATATTTAACCTAATTATGGATCTGATTAACCTAGTTTCTTCTATAAGATTATAATGGTACTTTTAAATATCTTTTATCAATGTTGTCAGCTATTCATGCTCTCTAAACCTATAGTCTAAAGGTGATTCTATAATATAACTAAGCTTTATTCTATATGGTATATAACTACATTTAGCTTTTCTAGTGACCAATGTGTTTCATGTTTGGTACTAAACTGTATGTTACTAAAGTCCACTTGCTTCTAAACCTTTAATAGATATCTATAATACTTTATTGTTTAGTTTTTATAGTATGAAGCCAAATGTTTTTAACCAGCTGCTGAGATCTTTAATTATGTCACCCATCTAGGTCAGGCTAGGTCAATAACACTCTGACCCCCACTATATTTTGAGCTACAGTAAACAAACCTCTTTCCTGCTCACCTCCTTCTATCCTGGAGGCGGTCAGTTTTATGACCTAATAGTCAGTGAAATCGGTTGTGTGAGAGGAGATTGTCATCTGATCCTCAGTGGTCTGGATCCAGCTGACCCCTGTGGCCTTGCTGATAACAGCTATGTGAGGGGGAGTTTGACACTGTTTAACAGCTGGTGGCTTGTTTTCCTTTGGGAGACCGCTAGGCTGATCTTTAATCCATTCTGTAATACTGTATTGGTCATTTTGATTCAATCAATTTATGACAATGATTTTATAAGATGTCCTGGTAGCCTGATTACAGATTCAATTAATTGCTTTTACTGCTTCTAGCCATTTATACCTTTTATGGCTATTCAGTATTCTCACGTCTGTACTCTGATTAGAGTCAATATAGCTGGACTCTGATTAGGGTCCCCTTGTATTGAGCATGTTCAGCCTGGTCTGTAATTAAATGTATATAAAATGTATATGATTAAATATTAAAAAGTAACGCTGTGATTATGATTGCTCAATGAAAGGAGTTTCTCCCAAGCAGACATTCTGTTTATTACAACACACGAGACTTAACACCCTCTTCTATTGCCTCTTCAAATGAGATTGGTAATTAACCAGTGACAATGAAATGAATAAAATTTAATTAGACTCTGCAACTTTCACGAAGAATTAGCTAATCTTCCGGGAGGGGTTTTCAGAGCGAGCATCAAGGCTTCTGATTCAACGGGTTCTTGAGATTAACAGGGGCCTTGAGGCTTATTACATGGGACGCCATGTGATGAGCATCAAGGCTTCTAATTCAAGGAGTTGTTGAGATTTACGAGGTCTTGGGGCTTTAACACATAATATATTATACCTGCTACGTACCATATTCTCTTTTTTTTGTGATCAAATCTTTTTTATTTTGTTTTTCAAACATGAAACAAAATCTCACAACACAATAATAATAATAATAATACATAAAAAGACATCCCAAAACATTAACTTAACACAACAATGACTAGACGATAAATGAGACAGATCGTACCGTTAACATCCCATGCCCCCTCCATCACCACCCACCGCAGCCAAGTCCGGCACAGAGTCCGGCACCCCAGCGAGTCAAGGCATCAGAACCAAGGGCCCCCCCCACCCCGAGCCTGTGAGCCTCTGACACAACCAAAGGGGCCCAGAACACATAACCAGTTATAGAAATCACAAAATATATATAACCGATACACATGGATTCTCACTCGCTCGCCCCCCCCCCCCATCCCCGCTCACCCCAGGACCTCAACGTGAGCCACATCCCCAATGCACTATTTAGTAATAAAACATTTCCAGATTTATATGCGTTCTTATATCTTTGCAACCGCTGCTAACCAGATCGCGATATTCGACTCATTAACTCCTATAACCCGTGCAGTGGATATCTCCAGATAAATCACATCAAGATAAGTGAGAATCCATACCTTCAGGCATAATTTATCTGGGTGTATCCATCTTGAGGCAATACATTTTTTGGCGGCTGTGAGTCCGGCTAGAATGAGTCTCTTCACATGTATAGAGGTCGGTAATTGAGAAACATCATCCAATAACAATACAGAAAGCAGAACAGGTATGGTCAGAGAGAAAATATCTGATAGCTGGGAGGTAACATTTTCCCAAAAGAGCTCAACAGGAGGACATTCCCAGTACATATGCATAAATGTTCCGGTGGCACCGTTTGGACATAAGGTACATCGAGAGTCAGGTCTGAGACCCATTAGATTCAATCATCTAGGGGTCAAATAAGTCCTATGAACAAAATTTAGATGAATCTGTTGGTGATCTGGGTTGCGAGAGGACAGCCGAACATTTTCCAAGACTGCATCCCAATCAAAATCTACATCCAACTCCGGGACATCCTTTCTCCAAATCGTATCCAGGGGGAGGCCCTTATACGATGACATAAGCAAATGGTGATAAAAGTCAGAAACGAAGCCTCTCGATGTCTCTTTGTCATAAAATAATTTGTGAAAACGGTGACGCTCGAGTCTAGTGGAACATGGGATATGTTTTGTAATGACCTGTATCCATAAAGGTGTAATCTATTTTATATAGGATGTGCATTATATGGCATTCTGCCACCACAATCCTCCCTTTCATGGCAATGCCATGAATATGTACTACTTATATGTACCTTCCACATATAGGTACTAGTGACATTTGTGTACTAGTGATTTATATGTATAATGACTGTTAATACTTCACATGACTGAATGAATGAGTATAAACACAACAGTTTACTCTGTACTCATATACCAACATGCAAGACGTACCTCAGATATACCTTGGTTATACAATACATTTTCATTAAATGAAACACTTCATTAACAAGAGGGAAAAAACCTGATACCACAGATTTGTTTACAGAAAAAACTTGTATCCCAGTGTCGTTCCTCAGTGGCACCTGAAATGCTGTGTCTCATTGTTGGTCTTTGTAAACCATCAGCATGCACAAGTTGAACATTTTCAAAACATAAACTACTATTAAATTAATTTCTTATTTGTAACTTATTCACCACCAAGTAAATAGCAGATTATTGAATGAAGTTTTCCCTTCTATATTTGCAAAAACCAACCTATCATCTAACAGCTTTTTCTTTTATATGCTGAAAACATTTTGATAATAATGTTAAATAATATGACACACAACTTGGTTCGTTCAGTGCCTCGTACGTCCTTTTTCCTGTGTTTTTTACACCTCATCTCCCCACTTAAAATCTTTATTCAACCATCATATTGTTCCACATTTTGTGTTTAACCTGTTTCCCATCTCAACATATCCTCCCTTTCACAGTTAAATACTGTGATCACCCCTATGTGTTCAATGATGTGTTATCTTGTGGACATACTGTACATCTTTCCACATTTTAAACAACAATAGATCAGTTCCCGTGTTCACAGAAAAAGACTCATCGGCTGAAACTTACTAGTGAAAATTCACAGCTCCAGGTCTCTAATTCATTGACCTACCAAATGTAGATCAATCCGAGGCTTCATTCCCAGTGAACCCATAATAGGCTTAGCAAACATCCCCTTCCTCATCACATTCTTTTTAGGAGAAAAATAACTCCTTTGGTGTTAAAGGAAGATTGGTAAAAACTAACCTATTGTGACATTTATGCCGGTAACCTTACATTTTCCAACATTCGGCTCCACTTCAATCTTTAGTTCTTCATCAAACAAAAGATCATATTCTCATGTGTATTTTCACTTGAATACAAAACCAACATGTAATGTAATGGCCTAAATCTAGTAACACTTTAATAATTATTCACTCTTTACTGTCCACATTTCGTCCATCATCTAGTCCATAGTCCACAACACAATTGTCCTTTTATCTGCCACTCGCTTTCTTGATGATGTTGGCCTCAGGTTTTGATCCTGCTTAGCTTCTAGGATCAGGCCAGGTCAGTTGTGTCAGGACTCCAGGATGGTATGGCAGCAACTTGTACTCAGACAGAAAGTCCTCATCCTCCTCCAATGTCCCTCTTTTTCCACACCGTCTTGACCAGGGTACAATTGCAACATGTCCAACAGAAAAAAAAATTACAATTAGAAATTCCCATATTTAACTGCTTGTTTACACCACCCTTCTAAATTTGATCTAGCCAAGCTCCATTGTACAGCCCCGTGCCAACATTTTCATCGCTTAATCCAATAATTAATAGGTTACGAAGAGATTCTAGTTGACTAATACTCTCTCCTAGCCATCTCGGCCTATCTTACAAACTATAATAGTTAACCTCCTAAAAGTAAACATTGAATGCACAACCAATTCTCATTCACCACATGTCAGTTTCAAATTCATATTGACACAATTAGTTGCTAAACCAGCCTTGTGCAGTAACTGTCCTAGTGACATACAACCGCTTCCTGCAAATATCCAATTATATAATACATTGAAAGAAATGATGAATAAGACTCTTTAATTTGTATGGTTCACTTTGACCACCACTTTGACCTTTAGAACCTGCTTGTGTAGGGTACCCCTCTCAGTCCCTTAGAAGCTCCCTTCGGTAGAGTACACCTCTTTGTCCCTTAGGACACACCCCCCCCCACCAGGTCCAGGTAGATCCCATCTTGAACACAAGCCACCTCTTGCGAGCTGCACAGTATTCAAATAGAGACCCCCTCCCCCGGCAGAGATAGATTTCTTCTTCTTTGATCCAGTTTTTTCTCATAACCGAGAGGTCCCGATTCCCCGGGCACAAATCTAGACAGGAATCCCTTAGGCCTTAACCCCAAATACATGAATTTCACATTTCACATCACTTTGTCACATTCCAAGTACATTCATCACGTCCATCATGACTCTCTTTATCGTGTTGGTCGTCAAACTGGGGCACCTCAATGTATGATATCTTCATTTAAAAAAATGACACCACAGCTACATTGGATCAATCACAATGAATAGACCAGATGTATTGTTTTGCGTGTTTATAGCACAAGTGCTAGTTTTCAATACTGGTCCCTTGGTGTGTCATTACACCTCTTCTGCTCATTTCGTATATTAATGACTTACTTAGTCACCAGGACTATTGAAATGCTAAAATGTGAGGACACTGTGGCTCTATAATCCTATTTCATTAACTGGCCTCCTCTTTTTATATTTTCAAGGGTCATGTCATGGACATACATTATATGGATATACATATAACTATGGAGGCTTATTTTTGCTCTCCTTATGCCCAAAAAAAATAATATAAAAATGGAAACAACATAGTTCTGTCCTTATGGACTCAATATATGTTCATACAGTGAAATTGCTGGCAAGGTGACCCCAATTTGGCTGGCATGCGGAGTTGCACTTGTACTTAACTTTGAGGTGCTGGCTTTTGCATTTCAAGGACTCGACCTTCTGTCCAGCGTATCTCCCCCTGGATCCTTGGATCCTCAGTCTCTGCCTCCTCCAGCCTCTGCTGTCCCACTTGGATTTATGATAAAAGAATACAGAACAGAAAACGTATACCATCTTTTGCATGTCTGCACATGGTAATTTCTGTTTGTCTTATATTATTACAACACTGTCCTTGTTTCATGCTGTGCTTCGTGTTGCGCTCCAGGTGATGCTGAGTCGTGCTTCCTTGTCTCGGAATTGGATTGGCTCGCCCCACTCTGGTCTCTCTCCTTCAAAGGATGCTCTCTTTTTGACAGAATACTTATTTTGCACTGTTTGCAACAGGCGGCTCATGCAAAAGTCCTATGCAGGACCTTTTAAGCTGCGATGCTGGCCTGCAATGACCTGTTTGCCTCAGTGTTACGTTAGCTCTTTTTATTAGTTCAGCTTTTCCATGCAATTACATCATATCAAGTTAGTCAGCTTTAGGTTGATGATCAAACATCCATGGCGCGCCCATTCACTTGTCTCCATACTCACTCATGTCTGATCAGTCGTCCTTGTCAGTCGTCCTTGCTCTTCTCTACCTATTCTCTATATTCCTCCCTTTGATCAAATGACAAATCATCTGTTCATTACCTTACACTTCTTCCACCTATGGAACATTTTCTGAAAAAACCGCCTAAAATATATATATATAATATATATATACATATTGGCAAATGGAATATTGCTCCACTTCCTACGAGATCCATTTGCATCTTCTTGGTATCTAGGGACATCCATGACCCCAGGGAATGTACTCACAGTGTCAGAATACACTGTGTCTATTACTAGGCCCCTAAAATTGTGATGAAAACAATGTGTTAGTGATGCTCCCTTTTTCCTGAAAACAGACACAACCAGTGGTTAATCAAATGTTCAATATTCAATGTACTCCTTTAGTCTCATTTGCATACAATTGGATTTTTACTTCCCCAATTCCCCAATATGATCCTCTGTGTGACCTAGTCACAAAACCTATGGACTCTCATCCCTGTACCACTCCTCTTCTAGAGTCCTTTCTACCACTTCGCTTCCTCAACCTTCCCTTTACTTTTCTCTTCTCTTAAATGTCCCTGTATATAGCAACTCCCTACTAATGTTACCAGGCTTGCTGAGAATATTTCTTCATACAAAGATGTAATGTTCCAATCCAACCACTTGGTGTCACTCTCAGACCGCTCCATCTCTTCTAAACTTAGCACAGCGTTTTCTTGGCAGGCACCCCAGTGTCTTGGCAAGCAGGCCAAGCAACAGTACTGAACCACGAGCTATGTCTTCTCTTGCCAAGTCCCCTCTCTGACTGGAGGAAACCTGTTTGCTTATACACCCAAATTGTCAGATGCAGTCATGTTCATTCCTACATTCCTAGGTCAGCCGATGATGGACATATGTTACCCCCTTCCAAAATCAAATGCTTTAAAAAAAATTATAATAATAATAATAATCATAATTTTTATTTTATTTTTATTTATTTTTTTAAATAATAATAATAATTATTTACCCAATCAAACTCCCTTTCTGACAGCAACTCATAACTAACCACAAAAAATATTAACTAAATTTTTCAATCAACCAATTCGATCAATGCATCTCGAGATAGTCTGATCATCTCACATTCCATTTCTGTAATCCAACAACAGTGTACATAATTTAAATTGCTGTTGGCTCCCAAAAAATCTCTTAAATGTTCCCCTTCCTGTAAAGGCAACATGATTACCTCCTGCTCTGTCACATCGTCCAATCTCTCTATAGCCTCGACTGTCAAATCTGACATGATCACATTTAATATCCCATCTTCCTCCTCACTATCTTTAGCCTACATTCCTTGCGATCCTGCTTCATTGATTGTTGACCAATGAGGGAACGCTGTGGTTCGTTTACTCTACTCAAGTTTACTTGAACTCTTTTTCCTAATTTATCACACTGCTTAACAGTGGTTTGAATAGATTCTTTGGATAGATTCTCAACATCCTCTCTCTCCTGTGACATAACAGGGTCTCCATCTGTGAGTTCAAATGTTAGGTCTGACACGACCACACCTAGAACTATATACTCATCCTCCCCTTCCTCAGTCTCAGCTCTATTGTGGACGTCTTTGTCTCCCGTCCCAGATACCTCGTCAATTTGTGGAGATAGTGGAGATTCGTCTATTCTTCTCAATTTTAGCCTTAGTTCCACTTTTTGTCCTACAGAACTGTCTCCCATTTTTCTACTCATAAAATAAATGTATTGGTAGTTCACAGATATATTTTTTATTTGAATATTTATAGATATCCTTTGAATGCTCCTTATCTGCCTGCAGTTCCCAATCTATATGATCTGCTCTGTCACAAATATGTTCCTCAAATACTAATATTCATAGACTACTGCCGGCTATAGATCCGCCACCTCCCCCAACACCACTACATATCCACCACTTCTGCTAAAATCATAAACAGAATAATCAGACACTTTACACTAGAATTCTTTTTTATATTCTCAATATCAAGCTCCTTGTCTGTGATGAAATGCAATAATACAAGAAAATATTAAATCAAAGAACTAAAGTAAGTAGCCGTCTCGCTGCTTTAAATGTGTGTATGTAATGAAATGAGACAGAAGACACTGTGGAGGGAAGCTGATCAATCATACAACCTTGCTTCTTTGAATCTCCTTGTGTCGTCTCTCTCATTTGTGTTGAAACCGGAAAGAAAAGAAAGTAAATAAACAAAAACAATGATTAATTAATTTCACTTCATAACCACTTTGAATCACAAATATATCTTCTTAACTCTGAGAAACCTTCCAGAACTAGAAAACTTTGACATGTACTGTATTGTCTGTCTGTAACTTGGTGCATCCGAAAAGAGTCACAGACCTCGTGCCCCCACCCTTGTGTGCCGTATAGCTCCACCTTCGGAATACTGCCTCTCTGTTCTGAGAATATTCCTCTCACTTCTTTCAGACTCTCTGTCTTAACGTTTCTCTTTCCCAACCAAAATTAATAATTGAAACCAGATGTGGCTTCGTGCTTTGCCCAGAGTCTGCTGGAATGTGTAGTTGTTGGCTCCCTTACTGTTAACACTTTGAGCGCCACTCACGGCTAATCTCGTGTTTATGATAGTTACGTTGAAAGCCACGTCACAGCTTTTCTCTGATTTTTTTTTCGAATGGTGATCAGGAATTGCAATATACCATTTGGATACCATCTTATGTCAGGTAAGGAATCTATGTTATCAGTGTTAGGATAATCAGACTTGTTTTCGAGGAGATATAAGCTTGAAATGCGGAGATATGTGCTCTAGCTGTTTCACTGTAAAATCCATGAGGAAATGAAAGCAGCTATTATCAGCGCGCGGCTCGAACGTGCGTGCGTGCGTGCACGTATACTATTGATCATCTAGCGTTTATTTGAAAACGATTCATAAATAGGCCGACAAATATCAACGTTATGGAATATTCCAGTAAAAGGCGATTATCATAGAATATGTTGTTTTTCACCTGAAAACGGGTGCTTTTCAAAATGCTCTCAAACGGAAATGAAGCGATAAAAAACCAATCTGCCTTGACAACACTGACTAGAAAATGATTCTTTGATAAGCGACGGGCAGATTAGACACATAGCCATAATTAAAAACATATATTAGGCGATATTAACATTGGGAGTGGACCGTGGCATTCAAGGGGGTAAAAAGGAAAACACGGCGTGGCGCTCAGTGTTAAAGAAAACTATCTTTTTCCTCCACTCTCCCTCTGCTCCTCTACTTTTTTCCTTTTTTTTTAAAGAAAGAAAGAAAGTCAGACATTACAGATTACAAACCGTCCCTAGTTTAGTACCTCTGAAAATACAAAAAGAGGAGGCCTCTAGCAGCTACCATACCAGGTCCACAAGATGGCTACTTTAAAAAAAAAACGAGAATAAACACTGAACTAGGAAGAACGGCTTTTTCAAGCTTCGCACCTTGGGCATGGAATGGGCTACAGGACCATATCCACTTAGATACCCTGGTCTCCCTCTGCGAGTTTAGGTCTGTATTACATAACTTCCTACAGGAAGAGTGTCGCTGCTTTCTCTAGTCGGGTCCCAGCTGCAAAACTGCAGAGTTACTGTATTGCCCTGTATTTTACTGTTGTACACTTTTACTGTTATGTAGACTGTTCTGTTTTGTGTTTTTATGTTTACGTGTGATGTATTGTGTATTGTGTACATGCACTTTTATTATGTTCTTGTGTGATGTACCGCACATTTTATTGCTGTCTGATGTTTGCGGGTGTTATTGCTGTCATCTTGGCCAGGTCTCCCTTGAGATCTTGTATCTCAATGGGACTTCCTGGTTAAATAAAGGTTAAATAAAAATAAAAAAAACTCACCAATATTTATACAGGAGCTCTCTGAACTGATTTCACTATGTGTTACCGGATATGATAAGGTGATCCTAAATGGAGACTTGAACATCCATTTTAATAAGAAAACAGACTCCAAAACTATAGAGCTAAAAAATCTACTGGATAGCTTTGATCTAACACAGCATATAACAAATGCAACTCACAAGCTTGGCAATACATTAGACTTAGTCATAACAACAACTGGGCTAAGCATAAAAAAATTCTCAATAACTGAATTACCTCTCTCCGACCATCACTGTATATTTTTTTATACTCAAATAATCCTTACTAAAACAAAAAAGAAATCATAGTTCAAAAGAGGCTCCTAAACGACAAGGCTGAATCAAAGTTCATTAATCTTATCAGACTACATGAACCACACAATCATGACAGCTCTCTAAATTAAATGGTAGAAAATCTCAATGATGCACTGTCATCTGTATTAAATGCTGTCGCCCCACTAAAAACGAAAAAGAAGAAAACCAGAGCCTCGCCCTGGTTGAACTATAATGCGGTCAACAAAGAAAAAAGGAAATGTCGTGCAGCGGAGCGAAAATGGAGAAAAACAAAACCCACCATATGCTGTGATATATACAAAGATGCTTTAACTGCTTATAATAAAACCATCCGCTTAGCAAGGAAAGACTACTTCTCTAAAATCATTACAGAAAACGCTGGAAACTCCAGAATTCTTTTTTCAACTATTAATCTACTACTCAACACTGCCCCTACACCTCCTCAGTCATCAACGGTTAAGTGTGAAGAACTTGCACTATTCTTTAACAACAAAATAACCTTGATCAGGGCCAGCATTACTCATGATGGAAATAAAGCTGATTGCAGAAACCGCGCAATGTAACCATGAGAAGATTCACATGCATCACATTAGATGTACTCTGCAAAACTGTCTCAGAATGTAATTCCTCCACCTCAGACATTGAACCTATACCTACAGCTTTCTTCAAACGGGTGTTTAATAGTGTTTCAAGCCCTGTGCTAGATATCATAAACACTTCCCTTAGAACTGGTATTTTCCCAGATTGTTAGGGTTTGAAACCGACCTCAACAGCATGGCACAGACAGGTAGTTCAGAGTTAGCCAAACACTAGGGCGTATTTATTACAGAATCAAAAATGAGCCAAATAACAAATCAGAATTAACAAAAAGGAGAATGCTTTCGGCAGAGTTGTCTGCGGCTCTGCAGATCCCCCCGGTCTAGAGGTGGGGAATCGGCGTAGGCGCCACTACCTCTGCGGCTCTGCAGATACTCCCGGATCCAACTCGGGGAGGAAACGGAGAGAGAGAGAGAGTGGTCAATAATCAATCCAACTGTACACAGAGGCAGTGCAGTTCAGTCCTCCTTAGCTGAGTCCAGTATAAATCACAAGTGACTTGATCTTCGGTGTACCAACACACAAGTTAGCTGAGTCCAGTACAAAACAAAAACGGTACTTCTTCAGTGTTATCCTAACACACAAATTAGCTGAGTCCAGTACAAAACAAAAACGGTATTTCTTCAGTGTTATCCTAACACACGAATTTAGCTGAGTCCAGTACAAAACAAAAACGGTATTTCTTCAGTGTTAATCCTAACACACAAAAAACAGATAATCCAAAAGGTTTGTCTCCAAAAACTCACCAAAGCGCAAACGCGTAAAGCGGGCAACGAGGCACAGCTCCAACGGATGATCGAGATATACACCAGCGGCGACTTCCAAAGATGTCCTGGAGAAGAAGTAGACGAGGCACAACAACGGGGGGGAACAGGCAATAGCAGTAGTATCCAAAATGACCCGACAACGATTGATAGAAGGCCTGAGTATATGAAGCCTCTGGAGCGCTAATTACAAACTACAACAGGTGCGTGGTGGAAATTGGTAATCGCTCCTGAAGCATGTGGCGGGGAATGGACCAATCATCACAGTACCTTGAAGAAGCGTGTGGCGGGGAATGGGCCAATCCTCACACAGATGCCTCTAAAACAGCCGTTGTAAAGCCATTACTAAAACTTGGATAGTAATGTAATGGCAAATTATCATCCAATATCCAACCTACCTATTAGTAAAGTACTTGAAAAGATAGTTTCAGTTCAAATAAATTCCTTTCTTGAAGAAAATAACATCTTAGAAGAATTTCAGTCGGGATTCAGAAAATATCATAGCACTGAAACTGCCCTCACCAAAATAATCAGTGACCTCAGGCTAAACTCATCCTTATCCTGCTAGATCTCAGTGCAGCATTTGATACAATCGATCACGATATTCTAATCGATCGTCTTGAAAACCTTGTCGGTTTCTCAGAACATGTGCTAGGCTGGTTTAAAACATACATCAGAGGGAGGAAATTCTATGTTAAACTAGGAGATCACATGGCTGATATATACAACAACAACTATGGAGTTGCACAAGGGAGTTGCTTAGGTCCTTTACTCTTCTCCCTTTACATGTTACCGCTGGGTGATATCATCAGAGAACATAATGTAGATTTCCATAGCTATGCGGATGATACACAACTGTACATATCTGCTGAACCAAATGATACAGCGATTAGCTCCATTACAGACTGCTTACTGGCAATAAATAAAAATGGATGAGTAAGAACTTCCTGAAACTAAACGAGAACAAAACTGAAATTCTAATTATCGGCCCCAAAACTAAAAAAAGAAACGTTAATAAAGAACCTGGGAGGACTAACCCCTTGGATCAAATCTGAGGTCACTAGTCTCGGGGTTATCATAGATTCAGAACTGAACTTCAATTCTCATAGCAAAGTGACGAAAACATCGTTCTTCCATCTCAGAAATATAGCAAAAGTACGACCATTTATTAATCAGAACGATGCTGAGAAGCTAATTCATGCATTCATATCTAGCCGGTTAGACTACTGTAATGCACTTTTCACAGGTCTCCCTAAGAAAACCAGAGAGAGGCTTCAGCTAATCCAAAACTCTGCAGCCCGAGGAGAGAGCACATTAGTCCAGTCATAGCTGCTATACACTGGCTTCCTGTAACATTTAGAATTGACTTTAAGGTCCTTCTCCTTACATACAAAGCTCTAAATGGACAGGGACCTAGCTACATCGCCAACACAATAAATTACACGCCAGCAAGAACACTGCGATCATCAGCTGCTGGACTACTAGAGGCTCCCAGAAACAGTCAAAAGAGGATCGGTAATGCAGCCTTTATCAACTATGCCCCAAAACTGTGGAACAAACTACCCCAAAACATCAGGGAAGCCAACTCGCTAGACATCTTCAAAAGACAGCTTAAAACCTATCTCTTTGCTCAGGCATTTCAATGAAACATCAGGGATATCCTGACACAAATTGTACTTACCTGCACTATTCTTACCCTGCCTACTTTTATACACTGCCTATCAAATCCATGTGTCGGTTCTATGCTAATTTGATCTCACTACCTCCTACTGTATGCACTGTAATTTTAAGAGAACTATTTTATCACACTTTTTACTTCTTACTGATGCACTGCTCTGTTGTATGTTAAATACCCTGTTGTATGTCCGTTCTATTTAATAATTTTTAGACTATTTTTAAACTGAATCATTTTAAACTATTTTTATTATTTGTATTACTGAATGCAACTGTAAACAGAGAGCCTATTGGGATGCTAGATCCTAATGTGAAACACTGTGATTTACCATACCTTGCTACCTGTCTATCTTTTTTATGCTCGCTTATGCCTGTATTTTTTACTGTTGTGAAGCACTTTGATCTGCAACCTCTGTATGAAAAGTGCTATACAAATAAAGTTATTATTATTATTATTATTATTATTATTATTATTATTATTATTATTATTATTATTATTATTATTATTATTATTATTATTATTATTATTATTATTATTATTATTATTATTATTATTATTATGTTTGCCCTGAATTGAAACAGGAGATATAATTTGGGATTGTCTTATGTATTGAGCTAGAGGTTCGAGGGATAAGGCGAAAAGACCAGGACTAAGAGGACAACCCTGTCTAGAAGAACGCGAGACAGAGAAGAGTGGCGAGCAGAACTTCCCCGTTAAGATCATGGCCGAAGGCCCCGTGTAGAGAACTTTGATCATATGAATGAACCCCTCTCCCAACCCCATCCTTTTAAGAACTGCCCACAAGTAAGACCACTCCAATCTGTAAAATGCCTTCATTGCGTCCAAGGACATGACCGCTGTAGGAACTGCAACATCCTTGCTGGCATCAATCACGTGCAGTAACCGTCTGATGTTATCAGTAACCAGGCGGCCTCTTATGAAGCCGGTCTGATCAGGGTGATCTAGAGATGTCATATGCTTTTGAAGTCGGGTGGCTAGAACCTTGGCATATAGCTTAAGATCGGCTCAGAGGAGACTTAGGGGCCTGTAGCTGCCACATTCGGTGGGGTCCTTATCTTTCTTGAGTAAGACAGATATAAGCGCCATATTGACATCTCTGGAAAAATTGCCCTCTTCGATTGAGTGTAAAATCATTGAAAGTAATAAGGGACCGAGTACATCCCAGAATGCAAGATAGAGTTCTGGTGGAATGCCGTCCCAACCGGGAGCCTTGCCCCCTTGCATATCAGCAATCGCCTCCCTAAGCTCATCTAGTGTGATAGGTGCAGCTAACCGCTTAGCGTCATCTTCTGAGACCTGTGGTAATTTTTTTTTATCCACCTTTTCTCCTTATTCTTCTAATTTTTTTCCCATCCCAATTTCGCCTCGCCAATTCTCCCTTCAATTCTCCCCTCCCCCGTCTCGAACGTTGCTAGACTATGCCTCCCACTGGTCGGCTGCAGTGAGGACCAAGCCTTGCATCACGTGTCCCCTCCGGTACACGAGGAGGCAGCTGTCGCATATTTTCACCTGAACAGCGCGATCTCAGTGGCGAGGAGTAGCGCGTGGGAGGCTCACACTGCTCCCGACACTTCCTGATTCTGCTGTACAGACACACCAACCGACCTGTAGGAGTCGCCGTCCACAACGTCCAATCCCCACCCACCAGCTTTCCCACCAATGTGTGTTAGTACGACGACTGGCCAAGCCAGTAGCAACGGCGAGAGCTGGGCTCGATACCAGCATCTCCTGCGTTAGTGGCGAGCGCCTTGCCCACTGCGCCACTCAGCCGCCTAGACCTGTGGTAAGTTGATTTGATTAAGAAAGTCCTCCAGCTTAGTGTGATCAAAGACCACCTCTGACTTGTACAGGTTGGAATAAAAAGAGCGAAATGTATCATTAATCTTTTTGGGGTTGGTGGTTACCTCCCCTGTTGGTCCTTAATGGAAGGGATATCCGCAAATTGTTCACTGGCACGTATCTTCATAGCTAGTAGGTGACTAGGCCTGGAGCCATGAAAGTAGTAGTGCTGTCTTGTTCTGTGCATTTGAAATTCAGATTGTTGTCTTAAAATGGAGTTCATCTCTTTTTCACTACCTTAATTTGAAGCTCCAGTCGACTAGAGTAGTTGTGCTGCAATGAAGAGATCAACGTGGCATGAAGCTTTTCCAATTCCACCAACTTGGAGAGACGACCCTTGCGGAGATTAGATGCAAAGAGAGTAGTGTTACTTCTGATAACACCCTTAACCGAATCCCATAGAATTCTGGGATCCTGTACCGAGCCAGCATTAAACTGCAGGAATTCAGTGAGCTTCTCTTTAAATTGCAAGTTAAACTCCCCGTTTTTCAGCAGTGTAGAGTTAAAGCGCCATCTAGGGGAGCGGGACGTTATTTTACTGAGTGAACCCTTAAGTAGGATACCTTTGTAGTCTGAAAGTGCAATGGGCAATAAGTCAACATCAAAGCTATCAAATAGACGTGGGGAAGAAAAAACATAATCAAACCTGGAAAAAGTCTTATGTCTTGACGAGAAGAAGGAATAATCTCTCGCGGAAGGGTTGATCGATCGCCACATATCGATTACCCCGTGTCCTTAGACCAGGCTTGTAGGGCTGTGGTAGCTTGCTTCTGATCAGAGGTTTCAGCATGATTGGACCTATCAATCAATGGATCCCAAACTGCATTAAAATCAGCTCCTACTATTAATGAGTAATCAGGTAATTTCAGCATAGCTGCAGTGAGTACAGCATAAAAGTTTGCATCATACAAATTAGGGGAGTAAGCAGAGATCAGCCCAATTTTTTGGTTAGAACATTCTTTTTTTAGCAATAGTAATTCGACCATCTGCATCAGACCACACATCTAACAGTTTAATATACAATTTTCATTTCGCTATTATGGCTACCCCACGGGCCTTGGTGCTAAAAGAAGAAGAACTTATGTTATGGTAAAATGTATTTGCCATTTTTGCGTTATCTGCCAATAAAAGGTGTGTTTCACTCAGTAAAGCAAGGTCCACTTCCTTCCTTTTTAGCCACATTAGTACACTTGTGCGTTTATGCTGTATATTGAGACCCCCTGTATTCCAGATCAATATGTTAAAATTAGCCATAGTCTAAAAAGGCTGCAATATGACTGAATGTAATTAGTTTGGAGTAGAACACCATAATAGATACATATCCACTTGTTAAGGTCCTATTGAGTTCCGAGCGTGAGCGTGAAAACAAAAATAAAACAGCGAGTCGATTGGCAAGAAAAACTAAAAACACAGCAATACCCCATTCCCTCCCCCCTCCCCCACTTCAAAATACTTGTCCGGTATCGATCAAACATCAGTTGATCAACCTTGACAGAGCACAGCAACCACAACAACATTATGTATCTTAACCATACTAATAACTTATAAGGTATATCGTAACAATTTAGAAAAAAGGAACCCACTTCACTCAACTGAGAGAAGAAATCTATGCAGAGTTCAATGTGAAGTTCAAAGTGCAGACGATAACAACAGGTGCATTAAAACACAGTTCATCTGAGTTGATCTTGAGAAAAGGGCAACATGCGTACCCGTCATTTAGATAACCCAGTGGATACAAACCTTGAGCGTTATCATTCAGCCGGAGCAACAAAAAAAAGTCATAGTGGCCACGTGGCAGCGGTAATGTTAGCTAGGAGAGCTGGACAACCAGCATGCCTTGAGCTTAGCTTAATCAGGCTCAAGGCCTGTTATCCTGATTCACGTAGGTAGCTCCGCCGAGAGAGGACCATCCCCCTCGACCGGCTGATACGTTAGAACATAGTTCGTTTGAGTGAAACCTGCGAAGCACAGTACGCCAAGTGCAAACTTGAAAAAAGACATTATGCATAACAGTCAATGCGAAGTTCAGTGCGAAGTACAATGTTCAGACAATAAAAAGGCAAATGCGTTAAAAAGCACAGGTTGTCTGAATTATACTTGAAAATAGTCAGTGTGCATCCGGAGCAAAAAAAGCCATAGTAGACACGTGGCAATGGTAATGTTAGCTAAGAGAGCTGGACAACCAGCATGCCTTGAGCTTAGCTTAATCAGGCCCAAGGCCTGTTATCCTGATTCACGTAGATAGCTCCACCAAGAGAGGGTCATCCCCCTCGACCGGCAGATACGTTAGCACAGGGGTTCCCAAAGTCCCCAGGTGGGCCGCGAGCCGCCGCGGGGGGGTCGCCAGATAAAAAAAATGTAAAATCAAAAATATATATATATATATATATATATATATTTTTTTTAAATGTAGTCAGGCCACTGAACTTAGAAGCAGGCCAGGCCAGTGTTTCTAGTTGCACCAGCGCAATTAGTTAGATAACCTAGGTGGGGAACAACCAGGAGATCACTGCAACTCACACAAGTTGGAGAACTATCTCTCTCTCTCTCTCTCTTGCTCACACACACACACACAAAAGGAGCCACATGTGATTCAGTGGCGGCCGGTGGGTTTCGCCACTAGGGGGCGCTATACCAAACATATACCAAACATGTACAGTACAGTACCACGCAACACTCATTACCAGACGTGAGCGATTCGACTCACGCTCACGGCAATGAATCGGCTCTTATGAACGAGTCGCTCAGCTGTTACTACAACAACACACAACCAGTCAAATAAAGTATAGTCTAGACTCTAATTCACAACTTGAAACACAATATATAAATAGAAAAGTTAGAAACAAAACTCGCCCGTCTACAAACACAGGCAGATCTCTCCCTCTCTCCTTCTCTCTCTCACACACAGCGCGACGTGGAATCGATTCGTTACACAATCAGACCTATTATATACCAAGAATAACTTCAGTATGAGTACAGGGCTGTACACATATTTTGCATATTGTTAAACGAGCCAAGGCTAGCTATTAAACTATCGATATGAATCGAAAATCTGGGACCCTGATGTAAACAAGACAAACGTCTTTCTCTGGTCTGCATCCCCTTAACAATTGTGTGTATTGAGCCGTACTGTATTGTACCCATTCTGCAATCTGTTAATAAAGTTCTCATTCATTCATTCATTCATTCAAACATAGACGATATTGAACAAGCCATAATCCACGTATTTTCAATCCGAGAGAGCTGCAGTAGTTAAATCAATGAGCCATCGAGATAGTCAGTGTGGTAAGTAACGTTATTATTGCATCCAAGATTGATACAGATACAGAGAGAGAGAGAGAGAGAGAGAGAGAGAGTGAGACTCACTGTTTAGTTGAACGTCCAGGGCCAAGTTAGCAGTTAGCCAAGTGTTAGCTCAGCTGAGCTCGTTGCCACAACACTCAACAAGTACACCTTTGTCCATTTCCGCTCGAACAGACTGCAAAACTACCTGGCGTTCTATCGCCATGCTCTAAGACAAACTCTAACCTTAACCAACTTTGAAAGAGTGCCTAAGCTTAAGAACTTGCAGTCACGGCACGGCAAACAGCTGCATGCATCTCACAACAACACAACTATCTCAACCAAGCTAGAAGCTAGAAATTGGATTCGGCCAATCAGATATCGTCTCTGTGAAATTCTGCCATGGAAAGAAATACTGGCGTCGGCCAATCAGAGAGCGTCTCCGCGAAATGCGGCTATGGAAAATCCTTCACGGAAGTTCACGCTGCTGGCTAGACCGCTTCAAATCGCGCTCGGATTCCAACATAATAGTCATATTTCAACGCACAACGCCGTATGCACTGATTGGCTGTGACGGAGACAGCGATCAAACTGTGACGCGCACGCAGAGCGCTATCGCGTATTGCCCCCGAGAAATACGAAAAAATAAAAAAAATAAAAAAAACGTGATGTCACTTCCTGCTCTGGAAAACGGTGTTTTTTTAATTTAGATAATAACGTTATATTGTGCATTGGAAATACAAACATACTTAAAATGAGTAAATATTATTCATTTTAAACATGTTTATATTATTTATAGGGCTATAAAACACAAAAACGAAAAAGTTTTATTGTCTTCTTCTCTGATTTAACAGCAGCTGGCCAGCAGGTGGGTCGGCGCCCTTGCGCCCCTAGTGGCGAGCCGCCACTGATGTGATTGGTGGAGGCGGGACCCTTACAAAAAACTGCTAATCGTTGACACATGCTAGCCTGTAATAATCCCCCCCAGAAAAATCTACTTTGCATTTGATATATTGCAAATATATGCCATCACACACACTGGCATTTAAAGGGTTAGAATTATAAAATGAATATGTGGTGTTATGATCAGGGCTGAAGTTGAATAAAAGATTGTATTTTTTATCAATTAAAAAAAAACTGAAAATCCATAAAAATCTGTGTAGTTGCTAATCATACATATGCTAGCCTGTTTTTTTACAATAATTTGTGATGCCATCACAAACACTGGCATTTAAAGGGTACAAATTAAAAAATTCCTGCACCAGAAAGCAGGAAATGAAGTCTTTGTAACAAAAAAAATCATGTTGGGGGACCCCCAGACCCCCTGCTTAAAAAGTGGCCTGACTGGGGCTATATTTTGCACTATATTTCCTGGCCTGAATGATTTCCCCAGTCCGGCCCTGGTTAAAAGCCTCCAATGCTTATTAGTGTGTGTGCGTTTGAACGTTTGCATGTTTCAACCATACATTTCCATTTATAAAAAATAAAAAATAAAAAAATAATATATATATTTCATTTTTTTTACCTCCTATAATAGTGGGGGTCGCGGCTCTCTGACACCGTTATTTGGGGGTCGCGGCCTGAAAAGTTTGGGAACCCCTGCGGTTAGCACATAGTTCGTTTGAGTGAAACCTGTGAAGCACAGTTTGTCCAAGTGCAAATTGGAAAAAAGACAATATGCATAACAGTCAATGCGAAGTCCAGTGCGAAGTTCAATGCTCAGACAATAAAAAGACCAATGCGTTAAAAAGCACAAGTCGTCTCAATTATACTTGAAAATAGTCAATGTGCATACCCATTTCTGGAAATATACAGCGTAGATAAACCATGAGTGTTACCGTTCTGTTGGACCGAAAGGCCGTGGTAGGCGAGTGGAACGTTATAGTTAGCTGAGAGAGCCTGAAAGTTAGCATAGCGAATCTGAGGGTATAATTACCCACTTTTGGAGGGTGTTTCCTGGCCTCTTGTAGAATAGCCTGACGTGTAGGGAACCGCAGCAAAAAAAATTAAAGCATGTGGACATTCGCCCTTCTCCGGGGGGCTGTTCCTGAATATTCTATGCGCCCGCTCAATCGCCGATTTAGAGACGGTCGGAAACCATTGTGGAATCATCTTTTCGAGATAATGAATCGGCGCCTCGTTTTCAATGTTCTCGGGCAAGCCGTAATTTCTCACGTTGCACCTTCTATTCCGGTCCTCTAGGTCAGCGATCTTATTTTCGTAAAAAAGGAATTCATCTTCAATCGCCGAGATCTCTGTGGAGTTGGTTCCAGCTACGACCGTAACCTCTGCCATCCCTTCTTCCACCCTAGAGAGCCGCGTGGTCGCGCTAGCTACATCCTCCTGGAGCGAGTTCAGTCTGTTGGTTAGCTGGAGCATGCTAGCATCAAGCTCAGCATGGAATAAAGACCTGATACATTCAACGTCCACCTCATTTAATGTCCCCATCTTGTTCGATATTTGTTTCGCCATCTCTACGATGTATCATGTGAAAGTATGTCATAAAATGAACGTCGTAATCAATATAAAAGTGAAGTGGTCACAGAGCTCGGAAAAGCTACGCCGCCATCCGATCTGAGCGTAAACCGGAAGCTACGTACCATATTCTCCATGTTACATACTATATTCTCCATGCTGCTACATATTACATTATCCATGCTACATACTATATTATAGGCCTACCTGCTACATACCATATGTGACCACGTCCAGCGAGCGTGCCTACAACTCGGCATCCTGAGTTCCTTACAAAAAGGAAAAGTTATTATTCTTTTTTTTTTAGTTAATTTCCGTTTTTATTTTTTTTATATATACTTACAGTTCGAGGGTTGAAGAACATATTTAGTATAACAGCGAACATATATAATAACTCTAATTGTAATAAATCTGTGTTTAAAAATGGCTCCTTGAGACAGACTCTGATCCTCTTCTCACGAAGCCCAGTGGGGGCTGTCCCATTTTTGCATGTGCAAGGCTGCTGTTTGCGAGGTACGCCCACACTAGTGTGTTTATATTCACAGAACCTGTTGCTGTTCACAGAACACTTTTTTGCTGCTCAGATAACACACCATTAACATGGCCGCACAAAGATTATCAGCTGCTCTTAATAGAGGAAGAGATGGAATGATTATAGACTCCTCTGCGTTAATGAGTGACCACATAACTGACTACTTCGGTGACAACGATGACGGTGGTAAGCGGCCAGCTCTATCATCCGACGACGAGGAGACACCAAGAGAAAGGGACATGTGTCTGTTGTCCAATATTGGAACATGCCAAAATGTTTCAGAGATGACGCAAAGTACAAAGAAAGTCAACGCTGTACACCTCGCTTCACGGACAACATACAGATTCCACGACGTTGTCGTCTGTCATCCAACGTTCTGTTTCATTTATGGGTAAGTGTCTTTATGCTTGTATATTGTATTGGACGTAGATGTATTGTATTGGACGTATATGTATGTTTAGCAATAGGTTTAAATAGGTTTAAAGTGTAGAGATAGTCGTCGAATCCTATTCTACCCTGCGAGGGCGTCCATTTTGGATATTCTGGGTAGTGTAGTTTTTGTGCGGCCATTTTGTAATGCACATCGCTAGCATAGGAATTCTTAAAAACTACACCTGAATGTAAACAAGAGTTTACATACATGGTCTGCATCCCCTTAACAATGTGTGTATTTCATTCATTCATTCTCTTCCCTATTGTTAACATTTTTGTTTAGGATCAGCGATGGGCTTCTCAAAAGCCTTTTCAAACACTACAAGACGGATGGCCTGACACCACGTGAGAGGAAGAAACAACCGAGAAATCACAAGCGTTTTTTGTCTCTTTTTGACGTAAAACGGGTTGTGAAATTTCTGATCAACTATGCTGTCCTACATGCGATTGTGTTGCCTGGTCGTCACGCTGGTCACAAGGATTTCACTGCAAAGTTACTGCCAACCAATCTGACCAAAGCTTCCCTGTGGCGCTGTTACAGCAGTATAGAAGGTATGTTATGACACACTTGCACACACACACAAACAAACTTGTGTAAAACCACCCCTTGCTCTCTCTCTTTCTCTCTCACCCACACACACACACACACACACATGGCTCCCACTTTTCCATTACAACAATAACTGTGAACTTGCATTGCTGCACTATACAGATTATATTCTATTCTACCAATCTAACAAAAACACTTGTCTTTTCAGGATTTCGTGTTGTTGGTCAGAGATCCTTCCTTCGGTTGTGGAAAGCACTCCTTCCGCAGATAATGATCACAAAACCCAGGACAGATCTGTGTTCTCAATGCTACACCAACAATCACCAATTAAGGCAAGCCGCGGGGAGGCCAGATAAGCTGCAGGTGGAGAAACTCCAGGTGTGTACAGTCTACTTTCACTACTACACTACAGACGTTTTTTTACCACCATCTATTCCCCTGTACCCGCGTCCATAGTGCAGCATTCAAACAGAGCTGTCAGACGGTCTCTACCACCATCTATTCCCCTGTACCCCCGTCCATAGCGGCTTGTTTACAGCCTTACGTCTATGTTGCTTCAACACACATGACATTAGGATAACCTGAGGATAACTGAGCACTGCCACCTCATTAGCCGCGTGTGTGTGTGTGTGTGTGTGTGTGTATTGAGCCGTACTGTGTTGTACCCATTCTGCAATCTGTTAAATAACGTTTTCATTCATTCATGCATTCATCCAGGTGCAGTTAAAACATCTGGCCCTTGTTGACAGAGAACGCGAGCTGTTGCAGGAGATGACTGCGTCCACAAAAAGAACATGCGCGGCCATGGATCTGTCTCTAGGCCCTTCCGCACCTGCAAGCCAAGATATCACGATGCACTACAGCTTTGATTACGCACAGCAGGTGAATATCCAATATCATGTTGCTTTTTGTTGTTAAAGGAAAACTCCAACATTTTGGGAAATTTGCTTATTTAACATCTTCCCTGGAGGGGGAAGGGGGCAATAGCATGACGTTCCCTACAGGGTCCTACAGTCACCAAATACACTCTAAATACACTCCAAATACAATTCAATTATTTTTTATTTCTCCACGTGGTGAATACACAGGTCACAACATGCTTACAGGAACATTTTGGAGTTGTATTTGGAGTGTATTTGGTGACTGTAGGACCCTGTAGGGAACGTCATGCTATTGCCCCCCCCCCCCCCCACCCAGTAGATGATATTATTCAAAATATTAGGATATCACATACAGTATTAACATGAAAGAGGGAACAGTGAAAGACACTGGGCAGTGAAAGAACCAAGCATTTCACTGTAATGTAATAGCTAAATAAAACAACTTGAACTTGACTTGTTACATTTTCACTCTGGTTGGATGCCAAACGTATTCTGGTTGTACTGTACTTGTGCTGTATGATGACAATACATTGGAATCGAATCTCATGTCAACGCTAGGGGTTCAGCAGGTATATTCTGAATGACAAGTATGACAACATCACCATTGTGAAGGGCATATGGGCAGATTGCAGAATGATTTTTTTGCTAGTACTCACCAGAATCTTCATGAATCACTCGCCAAACATAAAAAATACTTGCATTTGGCTAGTAAAGTGGCCTAATTTCCTCCCCTGTTCCCTTATTTCAATGTCCTTTTTTCTTTTTCTTTTTCTTCTTTCTCTGTCAGGTGCATTTCCCATCTCACCCTTTTCAAGTGGGTCCCATCTTTTTTCAAACACCGCGCAAATGTGGCCTGTTCGGTGTCCACTGTGAAGGGCTGACGAAGCAGGTGAATTACCTGATTGATGAAGGGATGTCGACTGGTAAGGGCAGCAACGCCGTTATCAGCTATGTGGATCATTACTTCACCAACTATGGAGTTGGAGAAAAGAACGTCGACCTGCACTGCGACAATTGCTCCGGGCAAAATAAAAACAACTATGTCTTGTGGTATTTTGCCTGGCGCACGATTCACAAACTCCACCTGCAGCTTGGCCTCCACTTCCTGATTGCAGGCCACACTAAGTTTGGCCCCGACTGGTGCTTCGGTTTGATCAAGCAGGTCTACAGGAAGACTGCGGTCGACACCCTGGCAGGCATCGCGGACATCGTGAGGAAAAGCTCTGCAGTGAAAGGAGTCAATATCCCCCAGCTTGTGGGACTCGAAGATGGCACAGTGTTTGTGCAAAGCTACGACTGGCAACAGCATCTGGGTGGCTTCTTCAAAAGATTCCCACAAATAAAGAAATACCAGCACTTCAGGTAATTATCTATATTCTATTGTATTAGTCTCTCTCTCTCTCTCCCTCCCTCTCTCTCTCTCTCTCTCTCTCTCTCTCTCTCTCTCTCACATTACCACACTTGCTCCTCTGTCTGTCTGTCTGTCTGTGTCTCTCTCTCTCTCTCTCTCTCTCTCTCTCTCTCTCTCTCTCTCTCTCTCTCACATAATTTAAATGTGTTGTTTATTCTATTACAGCTTCGATGCCAACAGTCCTGGCATGGTGACGGCGAAATTACACCATGACGATACAGAGCCATTCACGTTTCAGCTGTTGAAAGACCCAAAATGCTACCCAACTGGTTTTCCAGTCCTCCCCCCACCTGGACTAGACAACGACCGACAGGAATATATTTTTAAGAAGATAAGACAATACTGTCGCAAAAGACATTACATGCCCGCTCCCAACGTCTAGACCACCTCAGAACAAGACTGTACGATGTTAGATACCATGGAGAAGACACATGATTGTTGCATAGTGCATACTTTAACATGAACACACACACTCATGCTGCACACGCTCACATGTAAGGTCACTTTAAAAAAATAAACAAGAACAGGAGTAATTCTTGTATAGTAAAAGCTTTTGTAAAACTCATGTGCATACATTATGTCTTACTCTTATTACTTGTATTATTGCACAAACGTCGCATTCTCATCCTATTGGATTCTTATTATTGCATTCTTGACTTGACTTGATAGTATAGTTAGTAACATAGAACATAGATAGTATAGCATATGGACATAGAAGAATTGTATTGTTGTGTGTAGAGAGCAGAGAGACACACACAAACACACCATAGGTCACTTTGAAAAAGACACTTTAAGAAAATAACTTGTTGTGATTGTTGCATAGTGCATACTTTAACATGAACACACACACACACTCATGCTGCACACGCTCACATGTAAGGTCACTTTAAAAAAATAAACAAGAACAGGAGTGGTTCTTGTATAGTAATATAGTGCAATATTGATGGCATTCCCCCAGGCCATCAGAGTCTTGAACACTGAACGCTCCACACACAAGCACACACACACACTGTACTAGTATAGCATAGGGACATAGAAGAATTGTATTGTTGTGTACTGGTACATGTACATTATATTTTTTATTATTATTACTATTGTTTTATTGCACAATCGTAGCGGGCATGGCCAACCGCATTTCACTGTATGCCCTGGTATGTATGCGATGAATAAACAAAACTTTAAACTAAATGGAAAGGTCACTTTAAAGGAAAGAACCGATGTGGTTCTTGTATAGTTTAGATTATAGTAGTATAGCATAATGACAGTTGAAACTGTATTGTATTAGCATGTCTATTTTTATCATGCACATCTTATGCCTTCTTATTACCTGTTTTTTATGTATTTTATTATTAGTATTATTGCACAATCGATGCAGGCATGACCATCCGCATTTCACTGTATGCCCTGTGACGAATAAACCTCTTGAATTGATTTGATATTGTCTGATGATTTGTCATGCAATGATAATATTTCGATTACATACTGTAATGGGAAATATTAAAGGACTAAACGATGAGCCGTTTATTACTATATACTTGTATCACGGTACATAATAATATCCCCATTTACTCACTTGTTACACTGTATATTGTCAATGTACTTTACTGTTACCTTTCACTCTGACACACTGGAGGGTGCATTACTAATATTTTGAGTACTTGCTGATACAGAGTGCCACTATGAGTTGCCTTCTTTACTTGATATTGACCATTGGCTTTACTTGAGTCAGATTTTGAGACAGTACCCATACTTTCACTCAAGTATAATTTCTGGGTACTTTTTACACCCCAGGTAGGATAGTTCTATGAATTGATCACAGACACAAGTGTTAATTTATGTAAAGAGAAATGTCCATCGTCACTCATTTCTGGGTACTTTTTTACACCCCTACTAAGAACTCCTACAGAAATATTGATGAGTATTTTGGTGGCTGGTACAATGTGATGATGAGCAAAGACAGTCCAGCCTTTTAGTTCAATAATATACTGCAAGGGGGGGGGGGGGGGGTACAAGCAGTGTAAACAAATAGTACTATAGTACTACAATACAATACAACATGTTTGATTTTGTATCTGATCTGTCATGACAGCATGGCTGTCACAGCACTTAATTATGTTAATACTATTCAGGGAAGAGGTGTGGCTGGGAGCTATTGTTTACGCCCAGCAGAAACCTGGCGTTAGGTGTCAAATCTTTAAGAGCTGTTTTCTCTGCTTAAGTCTCTGGGGAAAAAAGATTGCTACAAGATTTAAAATTAGCACATCACAATAATAACATTCTCAGATTTCAAAGTATGACACATCATTTGAAAGCTTACATTCTGTACTTTCACAATCTGGAAAAATCTGGAAAATGAAAATGTAGACATGTGGGCACAATCACTGGTCGCAGGCACATATTATTTTCCATGCCAAATAATATACTTGCCATGTTACATACTATATTCTCCATGCTACATACTATATTCTCCATGTTACATACTATATTCTCCATGCTAGATAATAGAATAGAAGTACTTTATTAATCCAGAGGGAAATTCAGCACCACAGATCGCACACAATAAACATTTAGGTAGTCACAAATAAGAATACACAGTCAAAGATATACATTCTAAAATATGTATATATACATTCTAAAATATACAATGATTTATACAGTCCTGTGCAAAGAAATCACATTGCAAAAAATTCTATTATTTCAATTTCAATTTAGTCTCTGATATAGTTTTATGGATATACAGTCATTAAGTAAAATATCGTAAAACGATTTATTCAATATATTATCCATGCTACATATTACATTTGTTACGATGAGTGGAACGTTTAGATGGCATGATGAATGGAACCCAAATGCAGACTTAACAGACATTTTACATAGCAACACTGTATGTCTCACATGTCTTAACATACATTTCAGATAGCAACACTATACGTCTCACTGCGGGCAGGCAGGCAGGCAGGCAGTCAGGCAGTTACTTCAACGTAAGCTCAGGAAGCTGCATATAAAAAATTATAATTCAAGTAGTCTGTCAGTGCGGCTGGTGGATGTCTCTTCAGCCCAGGTGTTCCAGGTGAATGTTGATGGTCCTACCAGCTCCTGGTCCTACCAGCTTCTGACACCTGCCTGTTGCACCATAGAAAGCGTCCTCACTAACTGCATCACAGTCTGGTCTGGCAGCTGTCATTCTGTGTTAAAGCTGTGATATGTAGCTAGCATAGCATAATGTTACATATTAAAGCTGTGATATGTAGCTGGCATATCATATTGTTACATATTACATATTAAATCTGTTATATGTAGCTAGCATAGCGTAGCATTAGAGAAAGAGAGAGACACACACACAGACACAGACAGACACAGACAGAGATAGGAGAGAGAAAATGGACAGCGTGAGAGAGAGAGAGATAGAGAGAGAGAGAGAGAGAGAGAGAGAGAGAGAGAGAGAGAGAGAGAGAGAGAGAGAGAGAGAGTAAGGGTGTGAGAGAGATTGATGGAGTGGGGATGAGAGGGGAAGAAACGGAAAGGAAAAATAATGATGGGGATGGAGAGACAGAGAGAAAGAAATCAGAATGAGAGCGCTCTCTATTGGCTGGTTGCCATGGTTATGGCAGGTACCCATTTAGTCTGCCCCTTGATCGCAGATGAGTGTGTGTGTGTGTGTGTGTGTGTGTGTGTGTGTGTGTGTGTGTGTGTGTAAGTGTGTGTGTGTGTGTGTGTGTGTGTAAGTGTGTGTGTGTGTGTGTGTGTGTGTGTGTGTGTGTGTGTGTGTGTGTGTGTGTGTGTGTGTGTGTGTGTGTGTGTGTGTGTGTGTGTGTGTGAGAGTATGTTTCAGTGCAAAAAAGTAGCTGTCATTTTTGGGGTATTGATTTGTGCAGTGTATGTGTGGCTGTCTGCCTGTGAATGTGTGTGTGCATGACTCTGTAAATGAGAGAAAAAATATATATAAATTTACTGTCAGGTCAGGCCATTGGTTTAGTTTGTCAGGTAGGTAGACTCTCTGAGACCATGATAGTCTGTCATTGGTTTAGTTTCTCAGGTAGACGGACTCGCTGAGACCATGTTAGTCTGTCATTGGTTTAGTTTATCAGGTAGGCGGACTCTCTGACACCAAGTTCTGTATCATTAGGGGATCCGCTTGGCATCACTCATGCACTCCCTCGCGTACGTGCACGCGCACTGAATAAATTCCACAAATGTACCTTTAATACCAGTATTAGTCTGACCACACCCCTCATCAGCTTACCTTCATAAGCAGGTGTGTGGTCACCTGCTCTCCTTCTCGCTTTCACCACAAGGAAGTGCCCGGTAGTACCCCACTTGACGTGTTGTTAGTTGAAAAGAGTTGTGACGAGTTTACATTGTGCTTAATTTTTTCTTCTCTCATATCTCTCTATATAAAAATTTGGGTCATAATGTATTCTGCGGAGAGTAGACCCGCGAGACCTACTCTTCACCAGCGGTTCTCCATTCCCGCCTCCGTCGTGCGTTCTGGTGCTGGGCTGTTGCCACTTTTGTGGTTGCCGACCCAGCCCGGGAGACAGCCGATGGATAGTTTGCCTCTCCGAAGAGCCGAGGAGTCGTTGCCGTCGCTCCGGCGATGGCCTGATCTCGACTCTGGTTCTTCTGGTTCCGGGGAATCGTCCGTTGGTAAACAGGGGGTGGTCTTGGAGCCGGAGGATTTGCGACACAAACTTTTCGTGTCTGCCCGTTCACGTCGCAAGATGGTAGCATGCAGGCGCGAACGGCCTGGTTTTGGGGAACTGCTGGAGACCAGCGAGTATGCGTCCGCCTCTGGATTTCCGATGGAAACTGAGGACTTCATGGAAGAGTCGGACGGATTCTTGTATGATGGTCCCGTGGAGGAGAGTATCCCTCCTCAGGAAACACCGGAGGGGGGGGGGGAATGGCTCCGTGGGACTCCCTGTTCGAAGATGTCGAGGAACCACCTTGGCCTCATCAGCAGGATGCCCTACTATCGGCCACATCAGACTGTGGCTCCTTGACCAGTTGCAGCCTGCTGCATGTGAGGGATGCGGGTTCGGTGGAGGAGGGTCCGCAGGGGGAACTGCGGGCTTTGTTCCCCGAGCTCATGGCGGTAGCCGCCGCCGCAAACGGCGTGCCGCTGCCGCTGCCATTGCCTGCTCCTGTCCCTGATGATCTCATAGGTCATCTCTGGCAGCGTCGCCCAGTGAGAGGGGTGGACGTTGTCTACCCATTTTTCCCCTCAATGGGGGCCTATGTTCGTCAGGGTCAGGCGGTTCCCAACATCATGGGACTAACCCCCACCTACGTACCAGTTACGCGGGTGTCGGGGTTAGTCAAAGGTATGGGGGAGGGCGTGCCTTGGCTTGATAGTCCGATGGCCGCTCTCCTCTGTCCGGATATGGTGTGGGAACCCTTATGCAAGCCGGTCCTCCAGGGTAGATCGGCTAGGCGATTGGCATATTGGGGTGACCAGTCATTCATCGCTGGTACACAATCGCTGGCTGCGGCGTCTAACATCGCCCACCTGGCTAGATTTGTATCGGGGATTATGACGGGCGGCACGGATCTGAACGAGGTAAAATGCGATCAGATCACCCAGGCGGCAGGAGCTGTCCTGCACCTTACCCAGGTGCTGGCCATAGCCATGGGGAAAGTGCGTGCCCTGGCCACCCTGGGCCAGCGTCATCTTTGGCTGGAGCAGGCCCGTGTGCCAGAGAAGAAGAGAGCCCCTCTTCTGACGGCCGCCCTCTCCGACGCTGGTCTGTTCGGGAAGGCCCTGCGGTTGATGACCTCAACATGCAGAGAGATGGCAGAGGAGAGATCCATCCTCCAACCCCATTTTCCGCCTCCCGTCCTTGCCGGTGGAGTCAGAAGGCTTCCACAACGTCGAGCTGTCTCCGTCGTCCCTACCACTGCCTCCGCCGCCGCTGCTGGCCCCTCCAAGAAGGCCAGGAGAAGAGACGGCGCTTCTGCTACCGCCGGCCCATCCACGACCGGAGGAGACGGTAGGGAACGTCGTGACCAGCAGACAGTAAACTACCGTCCCTCCGGGGCTCCTCGGGGTGGCAAGACTCGAGCGGCGCGAGGTGGCAGACGTCGCTGAAAGTGACTTTTCCCCTCTGTGTCCCCTCTCCTTTACACCCTCCCCGGCCCCTCTATGATTTTGTGCCTTAAAAAACTGGTGAAATAAAAAGTTCCCCGACATAAGGGGGACTATGTTTTTTGGCAAACAAACTGTGTGTTTCTTCAACAGATCATATGATGGGGTTGTGTAAATTTGAATCTGCACTTTTACGTTGTGAGATGAGTCGTGTTGTGTTACGAGATTAAGCAAGGTCTGCAACATACACTCAGTCAAAGGGGGTTCTATTAGCCTGACGCTCCACATGCAGGTAGAAACTGGTGTTATTCCATTGCTTGAACTAAGTATATGTGTCTCACAATGCTGTGTTGTTAGTTGCAGTAATACTCGTACACACACGTTCCACGGCCTAGCCGTTACTCTCGGTCAGCGTTTTTGCTATGTACGACATAGTCAATGGGTGTAGGATTCACACACATGCGACTTGTTTTTTGTTGTAAATCCTGTTCACATTTTGTGGGTAGCGGGCATTGTATTAGCTTACGCTATAGCATTAGCATTCTACCGGAGGTTTTCAAAATGGCTACGGTTGTTTTCTGTGTGTAGGGAACGAGGGTTTTTTGTGAGGGGGTGTCGAATAAACCCCTCATTCCCACTTGATTGGTTTAGGATATTTTTTATCTCTTCTGCTGAGCCAGTCAGGGCCGAGCCGGTAGGACGTGTTGGCTGGGGGGGGGGGGGGGGGTTATCCTGCCAAACTCCTATTACAAACAGGAGCCGGCAGGGTTTCCACCCGTCGTAGCGGTGTTTCTATGGCGACGCCTTCCATGAGTTACGGTGTCTTAAGGTGTCGAGTTAGAGCGTAGGGCTCACGGGTCTGCTGCGCTCGATTTATGTGTAACTTGAGTCAGTTGGTCATGTGACTCACAGTTGGCATGTCTTTCTCATGACTACGACTCATGTGGGAAGGTTTTCTGGGAGGGTCTAGTCTTACTCTCTGATTAAAAAGAGTGACTGGATGTAAAATCGTGTGAAAACGGGTTTTTTGCTCCCAGCTGTGCAGTTGGGTTCATACGGGTGATGCTTCTTCTTTATTATTATAAAGAGTTGGATGTGTCTATATGAATTGGAAATGGGGGTCCCTGATGGAAACAAGACTAACGTCTTTCTCAGGTCTGCCTCCCCTTAACAATTGTGGGTATTGAGCCGTACTGTGTTGTACCCTTTCTGCAATCTGTTGGATAGAGTTTTCATTCATTCATTCATGGAGTTGGTTGCATCTCGCCCCTCTTGTCGTTCCCCTGGGCGTCTTGGGGATTCAATAAGATGGTCTAAATAGCCTATTATTGATGTGGGTATGTCCAACGCACACATAGTGCTAGCTCAGGATGTTCTGTTGGACATTGGTAACTGACTGGCGCGCCTTGATTGCTTGGGGTTAAAACAGCGTTTTTATAAAGCAATTGGGATGGGGGTTTTTCCTCTTCCGACGCCCTGTGTGGTTGTCGATGGGTTCTCGTTCATATCAGGGGATGATAACGGAATGGATCTGAACATATGTGGAAAGGTCTCACGCCCTGGGGGTGGGCCGCCGGGCGCGGTTCGCACCGAAACGTCTGAGTGGCGCCTTCTTTTTATGTTTAAGATCAACACGCATATCTGCCCCTTCTCCTGGAGTTGGCATGTCGGCGTGGTTAGGGCACGGGACTGGTTCTGGTCGCGCTGGTCCGGATCAGTTGAACCCGTTGTCCGCCGGGGATGCAGATCTGCTGTTCTGGTACCCTGAGGGACTTGGGCTTTTTTCAGGGGGAAAAATGCTAGGTCGGTCCGGATGTCACAGGGTTGAGCGCTATGGAACCCTTGTTGGGTACATTGTATTCTACACTGTCGTAATGGCTTATGGCCGTGCCAACCTGTACGCGCCCGATCTCGTCGGATCTCGGCCGCCATGCAGGTTGGTCTTGGTTGATACTTGGTTGGGTGACCTCCTGGGAATACCAAGTACGGGGTGCTGGGGCTGGTTTTCCATTTTTACGCTCTTCTCTTACGCATGGCGAAGAGGGGCCTGTTGGGGTGGTCTTGGCCTCCTCGGGGGACCCTGTGCTCCCCGTATCACCGGGCCCGGTCCGAGGTAATGTTTTCGTTGACCCGTAGGCCCGGGATAACCCTGTTGGAAACTGGAACACGGGCTGCGGCAGTGCCGCAGGTGTGTTTTGGGTTTTTTTCCTGAGGGGTTATGGGACCAACCACTGCATGGGGTAACACCTGGGTGGTTGGTTCTCTGGTGTGTTGCTGCAGTGTCAACTCCCGGGTTCACCGGTTGAGGGTGCCCCTGCACGTTCATGACGTCTGCCAATCGTGTCAGCCTTCTCTGCCTCGACCCCTCTGGGTGGGTTTTTTTTTAATGGAGGCTTGGTCATGCAACAACGCCAGCATACGCACCTTCCGCCGGGGCGGCTGTGTTCAGCTGTCCTTTCTGGCGCCTGTCTCGTCCGCAGTCTCCAGGCTAGGGTTAACAGCCTGTTGCCTGGTTTTTTCCCCGGTGCGCTGCCTGCTTCCGTTGGTTAACCTTTTTTGTGTGTTTACGGCCATGCTGACTGCCTGTTGCAGGGTCAGTGTGCCAGACGGTGTACTGTTGGGGAGGACAGGGCCCGCTCGGCTGAGGGGCCTTTGTCCGAATACGCTGGCGATGTGGGGGGCGGGGTCACTAAGTGCCCACCTGGTGGGGTCTTGATGCTGGCATCATGGACTTCTCCGGGCCCCCGTTCCAGGGGGTCCAGTCCCTTTGGTGGGTCTGGGTCTTCCTCCGCGCTCCGCTGCTACGGCCTTGCCACGGGGTTGGGTTTGCCCTTGACCCCGTGATTCTGGGGGCAGTAACAAGGTTGTTTCCCTCCGTTCGTTCCCGGGTGGCATGCGGGTTGTGCGTGTGTGTAGTCGTGGGGTCAAGCCACGGTCTGCTCACCCTGTGCGTTGAGTTGCTTGAGTGCCTCTTCGCATGGTCGGGTCCGTCGCCCTCCCGGGAAACCTCTAATAGGGGGGGTGCCCTCCATTAGGGGGGGTCGGGGGGGGCTCGGCCCTCCCTGTTCTGTTGGTTGTGGGGGGCCTTCAGCGGGGTGTATTTGTCGGCCAGTGGCTCCGCTTGGCCTCCCTTTGTGCATGAGTGATGCCAAGCGGATCCCCTAATGATACAGAACGATAGGTTATGACTCTCCCTGAACGTCAGCAAAACAAAAGAGATGATTGTGGACTTCAGGAGGTCGGGGGTCAAGGACTACAGCCCCCTCAGCATCGACGGGGCACCGGTTGAGAGAGTGAACAGTTTCAAGTACCTCGGAGCCCACATATCCGAGGACTTGACATGGACCACACACATTGACAGTGTTGTGAAGAAGGCACGACAACGCCTCTACTTCCTCAGGCGCCTAAGGAAGTTCCAAGTCAGTCAGAAGATCCTTAGGAACTTCTACTCATGTACAATAGAGAGCATCCTGACCGGCAACATCACCTCCTGGTTTGGGAATAGCACTGCACAAGACCGTAGCAGACTACAAAGAGTGACACGTTCAGCCGAACGCACAATTGGAGGGGGGCTTCCCACCCTCCAGAACATTTACAACAAGCGGTGCAAGGGGAAGGCTAAGAGAATTATTAAGGACTCGAGCCACCCGAACAACTGCCTCTTTGAACTGCTGCGGTCAGGCAAGCGATACCGGAGTCTTAAGGCGAGCACAGAAAGACTCAGAAGAAGCTTCTATCCCCAGGCCATCAGGCTGCTAAACGAACAATAATCGCTAAACGAACAATAATCACTATGCAACAACCATCAAATGCACACAGCACACACACCCACACGCACACACTCACTCAAACAAACAACACACTGCAGCACCCACTCTCCACACTTTAGATCACACAAACACACTTACACTTTATATTTATTGATAAAGGATTTGCACTACAACTCGTACACCTACTGTGAACTGTACCTAAATTGCACCTCGTCCCATTTCTCCATTTCTGCCTTGCACTATATAGTATTGTATATTAGTACACTGCACAGTATTGTATATTGTATGGTAACTACGTCTATTCTGCATCGAACATTGTACATATGTCTAAACTGAACACTGTGACCTCTTTTTTTTTACTTCTAATTTTACTATGTTTTTATTTCATACTTATCTTGTCTTGCACAGTCTCTGGAGCGCAACAGTAAGAAGCATTTTGTACAAAAGTATTCTGTACTTCTGTATGACAACTATTAAAGAAACTTGAAACTTGAAACTTAACCAAGTTCTGTTAATTAGGGGTGACGCTTGGCATCCGACGCCGCTGCAGCCCTTGACCTCACCTTGTGGTGAAAGCTTGGGTAGGAGGAGAGCAGGTGACCACACACCTGCTTATGAAGGTAAGCTGATGAAGGGTGTGGTCAGACTAATACTGGTATTAAAGGTACATTTGCGAGGGAGTGCATGAGTGATGCCAAGCGTCACCCCTAATTAACAGAACTTGGTTATAGTCATAACCTATCGTTAGTCTGTCATTAGTTTAGTTTGTCAGGTAGGTGGACTCTCTGTTAGACCATGTTTTTTAATCGATAATAGGTGTATTTAATCAGTGTATTGATTAAATTATCACCACGTAAAATCCCTAAAAAAGATAAATGTATGCATCATGTTTAATAAACGTGATGTCTGTCATAATAATAATAATAATAATAATAATAATAATAATAATAATAATAATAATAATAATAATAATAATAATAATAATAATAATAATAACTTTATTTGTATAGCACTTTTCATACAGAAGTTGCAGTTCAAAGTGCTTCACAACAGTAAAAAATACAGGCATAAGCGAGCATAAAAAAGATAGCAAGGTATGGTAAATCACAGTGTTTCACATTAGGATCTAGCATCCCAATAGGCTCTCTGTTTACAGTTTCATTCAGTAATACAAATAATAAAAATAGTTTAAAATGATTCAGTTTAAAAATAGTCTAAAAATTATAAAATAGAACGGACATACAACAGGGTATTTAACATACAACAGAGCAGTGCATCAGTAAGAAGTAAAAAGTGTGATAAAATAGTTCTCTTAAATTACAGTGCATACAGTAGGAGGTAGTGAGATAAAATTAGCATAGAACGACACATGAATTTGATAGGCAGTGTATAAAAGTAGGCAGGGTAAGAATAGTGTAGGTAAGTACAATTTGTGTCAGGATATCCCTGATGTTTCATTGAAATGCCAGAGCAAAGAGATAGGTTTTAAGCTGTCTTTTGAAGATGTCTAGCGAGTTGGCTTCCCTGATGTTTTGGGGTAGTTTGTTCCACAGTTTTGGGGCATAGTTGATAAAGGCTGCATTACCGATCCTCTTTTGACTGTGTCTGGGAGCCTCTAGTAATCCAGCAGCTGATGATCGCAGTGTTCTTGCTGGCGTGTAATTTATTAGAGTGTTGGCGATGTACAGTAGCTAGGTCCTTGTCCATTTAGAGCTTTGTATGTAAGGAGAAGGACCTTAAAGTAAATTCTAAATGTTACAGGAAGCCAGTGTAAAGCAGCTAAGATTGGACTAATGTGCTCTCTCCTTTTGGTTCTAGTTAGCAGTCGGGCTGCAGAGTTTTGGATTAGCTGAAGCCTCTCTGTGGTTTTCTTAGGGAGACCTGTGCAAAGTGCATTACAGTAGTCTAACCGGCTAGATATGAATGCATGAATTAGCTTCTCAGCGTCGTTCTGATTAATAAATGGTCGTACTTTTGCTATATTTCTGAGATGGAAGAACGATGTTTTCGTCACTTTGCTAATATGAGAATTGAAGTTCAGTTCTGAATCTATGATAACCCTGAGACTAGTGACCTCAGATTTGATCCAAGGGGTTAGTCCTCCCAGGTTCTTTATTAACGTTTCTTTTTTAGTTTTGGGGCAGATAATTATAATTATCTGATAATAATAATAATCAAAATGAGATTAGATTAATGTATTCTAATCATATATACTACAGCTCGTGGCCACCTGCCGCAGCGTGCGCGCACACACACACACATGTGCGTGCAGTGAATGAACGCAGTATACCCAGATAGCAAAAAATTAGTGAATCAACGTTGAAATAGGGTTAGGCAGAAATATTGAATCTATGTTGAAGCCTGACATCGAAATTATACAAATCGTTGTCTATGACTTACATGTTGAATCAACGTTAGGTGTCAACCATAACTGATACTATATCAATGTTGATTCAACCATCATCTAAATGGTAATCTACATGCACATTTTAGTTGATTTTATATTGAATCAATGTTAGACATCAATGTTTATTGGTAACTCAGAACATTGTACATATGTCTATACCGAACACTGTGACCTCATTTTCTTCTTCTAAATTACATGCTATACTATGTTATTGATACTATCTTGTCTAGCACAGTCTCTGGAGCGTAACAGTAAGAAGCATTTTGTATGAAAGTATTCTGTACTTCTGTATGACAACTATTAAAGAAACTTGAACTTGAAACTTATTCAACCATAATCTAAATGGTAATCTACTTGTACATTTGTAACTTGTACATCTACTTGTAACTTGTAAAGTTAAGGAATCAATACTGATTAATGTACATTTTACATTAAAATATTGCTGCTGATATGTATACATCATAACATTAAAGTTTTTTTCCTGCTGTTAACACTTTAATTGCCAAAAACGCCGTAGGACGTCTTTCCCCGCCATGCTCCTTCTGCCAAAGACGCCGTACCACGTCTTTGATATCAATATTTCAAAAATCTGTGACCGAAATCATATTTCTCCCCTGGAGACTTGAGATCTACTGTTGAGCCCCTCTCAACTATCCAACGGTTCAAGAGCGCCATCTGGTGGCCGATCGGCGGATCGCCCAGAGCGGAAACAGGAAATGGAAGCTGGTGCTCATTTCAATTGGGTCCGATCACTCGGTAATAGTCCCAGGACTCGAGCTAGACACAACGGATAGCAATCCGTTACCAATAACTCGATAAACAACATGATTTGGACGTATATACTATTATACAACCTGGAAATGGATCGCATATTTCTACATCCCATAATAGGAATATTTCTGTTCCACGCTCATCGCCCAACGCTATGAGGAAGCTACGGTAAGATTCAGCATTATTTTTTAAAGTGTTCGATACTAACTGCTCTAATGATCATATCACCCACACTAGATGAATCATCTAATGTTGGCCACGGAATTATAAACGACCCCCCCCCCATCCGGTCAACATCAGATGATCAGTAGTAACTTCTAGAAGCACGTCCATTTGAAATTTTTTATCTCGCGCAGATTCCTATCAAACTGTATTTCATCATCAATATAATGCATTTGGGGCTATAAATCACGTTCTGGAGAAAGCTGCAGAAAACGATAAAAACATACTTATACTTTAGACCGTATTTTAGTATGAATATGTGAATGAAAAAGTATAACGTTGCTACACCCTGAACAATAGATATAGGACGTTGAATGGGCCATAGTAATGTCAATTTAGCAATAAAATTTAAAAAGTTATAGCCCTGCAAAAAAAGGGGAACTTCTCCATGTTAAATAGGGCTGGCGAGGGATGGTAAATTATGAATTTAACCCCGGCGATCAAAGTGTTAAACACACTATTGTTGTTAAAAATTCTTATATGACCATATTTCCAAAAAATTTCGAACAAAAATTACAACATGGCTTTAATATAACATTCTTTTTTTTCTTTCAAGAGGGTCTCATCATACTTCCACAGTGACCAGTTAACCTTTTACACAAACATTAAATAACAGACCTTATAACAGACCTTTCATTAACAATACTATATATAGCCACTGCCAGAATAGTGACACACGTATCGTGTGGTGAGCACACGCATTCATGCACAACGAAGACAAGATTGCGTTGTCTCAATCATTTTAACTATAAATTTATGAGCTCAAAGTATGAGCTCACTGACTGAAATGTCCAACAAAAAGCATCAATTGTCAAATAATATTGATCACATTAACACTTTAATCGCCGGGAACGCCGTAACTCGTCTTTCCCCGCCATGCTCATTCTGCCGAAGACGCCGTAACACGTCTTTGATCTGTTTACATCTTTTTTCCATTTTCCCAGTCTGAACTTCACCGCAGAGCTTTTGGCATTAAGTTTGAACTGGAAACTGCATTTACTCTCAAATTACACTAGGTGGCAGTGTCCCCCTATTTTCTAACACTGTATCCCAATATAATGATATTGCAGCCTACAATGAAGCTGACATTTGATTGGCCAGCATACCTGACCACAGGTATAAAAGTTTACGCCGTCCCAGAATCGACGAGGTTTTGTTGGGGAGAGAGATAGAGAGAGATAGATAGAGAGATAGATAGAGAGATTGAGAGGGAGATATTTGCATTGAGATCAGCCTATTGTCGTATAGTTATAGTTTTATACAGTATAGTGGTAGTATCAGAATAATTGTAAGGTTTCAGCTGTGCTTTAGAAGTACTTAGTCGTGCTAACTAGTAGTACTATTGTGAGGGATTAGTGTGTAGTCTAGTTAGTATATTTTAGTAGTAGTAATAGTAGTTTGATCAGTTAGTTATTCCATTTAGATTATTAGTTCAGTATGAGGAGACGTAGTGTAGGTAGGCGAGGGGACAGCCCGACGGCGGATCGGTTTGTTCAAACCAAGCTGGCATTTGGACCCGTTGCAGCACCAACGACCGGTCCGTTGGTAGCTCCGACCGGGGAGAGCCGTGAGACCTGTCTCGCCCCGGGACCGGGAGTGTATCTCCCCGTCGCAGTTTGAGGAAGAGGAAGGTGGCTGTGCTGATATCTTCTTCAGACTCATCGGACAGCGATTCAACTGTGTATGAATCTGACAGCAGCGCCGATTGGAAACCACCAGGTAAGGTCGTGTAGACGTGATTGTGTGTGTGAAACGTGTATATTTGATGATGCTTTACCTAACGCTAATTGATTCATTGTATACTGTGAATATGTAACGCTAGTTCGCCAACCAACGCCGGTATGCATTCATTATAGATCGGGACTCGGGAGTCATCTGACGAGGACCTTGATCTTGGTCGGAGATACCATGAATCTGATTCATCTCACGACGAGGGCCATGACGGGGGACATGGTGGTGGTGGTGGTGGTCGAGGGGAGAAGGGTAAGTCATTTTGACGAATGCAATGTGAATATTGTGTATTTACATGCATGTTCAAATCGATACAGCTACATTATTTGGAGATTCATATAGGCCTTCTTGATTCACCACCACATGTGCTGGGGAGTTCATATGGGGGGAGGAGTGACCATGGCCTTGATGCACAATGATCTGCATCTAACTAATGTCAAGTTCTTTTATTTGGAGATTATATTGTCATTATTTTATTCATGCAGGTTCAAATCGATACAGCTACATTATTTGGAGATTCATATAGGCCTTGATTCACCACAACATGTGCTGGGGAGTTCATATGGGGGGAGGATCATTGTGAATCAAGGCCTGTATGACACACACACACGCACACACACGTACATCAAAGCCATGGTCACTCCTCGCCCCATATGAACTCCCCAGCACATGTGGTGGTGAATCAAGGCCTATATGAATCTCCAAATAATGTAGCTGTATCGATTTGAACCTGCATGAATAAAATAATGACAATATAATCTCCAAATAAAAGAACTTGACATTAGTTAGATGCAGATCATTGTGAATCAAGGCCTGTATGACACACACACACACACACACACGTACATCAAAGCCATGGTCACTCCTCGCCCCATATGAACTCCCCAGCACATGTGGTGGTGAATCAAGGCCTATATGAATCTCCAAATAATGTAGCTGTATCGATTTGAACCTGCATGAATAAAATAATGACAATATAATCTCCAAATAAAAGAACTTGACATTAGTTAGATGCAGATCATTGTGAATCAAGGCCTGTATGACACACACACACACACACACACACACACACACACACACACACACACACACACACACACACACACACACACACACACACACACACGTACATCAAAGCCATGGTCACTCCTCAGGAGTGACCATGGCTTTGATGTACGTGTGTGTGTGTGTGTGTGTGTGTGTGTGTGTGTGTGTGTGTGTGTGTGTCATATCATGTAAATAAAATGACAATATGTTGCCCTAGTGCAATGTATTACATCATGTGATTCTAGAACTGGATGCTAGTCGGGACATGCCGGAACCCGTTGCAGGGCGGAAACGCGGTAAGTTGGCCTCACTCTGCACACCACTTCCAGCTCTGACCTCTGACCCCCACACCACGTCCAGCTCTGACATCTGAACCCCACACACACTCACTTATTCACTCACACACAGTTTGTAACTACGTGGCATATGAATGTTTGTCTACAGTAGGGGTGTTATAGTATATTTGTATAATTGACAGGTCGTGGCGTGCGACGCGGAGGAGCGAAGAGCAGGTCTGTGAGCCGTCAGGACCAGGAGAATGCCTGGTCTCGTGAGGGCTGGGTGCCTCATAGGATCCCCTTCACAGCCCAACCGGGGTTGCTCCAGGACGCCGCAGCACTGAATTCGTACCGGCCTGCAAAATGGCTAGATCTGTTCCTGACAGATGATTTTCTCAATGCCATTGTTGCCCAGACCAACCTCTACACTGATCAGTGCATTGCCCGGCTGGACCCCACGCTAACCAGTAGCAGGGCACTGAATTGGACAGCCCTCACATTGAAGGAGCTGAAGAAGTTCCTTGGACTCAATTTCCTGAGCAGTGTCCTTTGGAAGCCTCGCATGGACATGATGTGGACCACTGATGATATGATGTTCACACCATACTACTCAGCCACCATGCCACACAACCGGTATGAGTTGATCTGGCGATTCCTCCACTTTGCGGACAACACATCCCTAGATGTTAGAGACAAACTGTGTAAGGTACGCCCTGTAGTCGACCATGTCAACATGAGGTGCAAGGAACTGTACCAGCCCGAACGTGAGCTCGCCATTGACGAGGGGATGATGGCATGGCGAGGCCGCCTGACTTTCCGTGTCTACAACCCCAACAAGCCAACCCGGTATGGCATCAAGTCGTACTTCCTGTGCGAATCACGCACAGGATATTGCTTCGCATTCAAGCCATATTGCCGGGATGGCACGAACCTGGGGGACACGGTCGTCGGTCTGCTTGGACGTTTGTCTGGCGCCGGTTATACGTTGTTTATGGATAATTTTTACAACAGTGTAAGCATGTCCGCCAGGCTCCGACAGTTGAGGACCGACGTCTGTGGTACCCTTAGGAAGCACCGGGGGGAGCCAGCCATCATAAAGAACCTGACCAAAGCTGACATCGGTGTGGGGAAGCGCATTGCTGTCAACAATAAGCAGGTCATGATTGTGGCATGGTGCGATAAAAGGATCGTGAAGACCATCACCAGCTTCCATGAGGACACCATGGAAATGGCAAGAGTGTGGCAGAAGCAGAAGAATGGCAAAGCGGTGAGGGTGGAGATGCTCAAGCCGTCAGCCATCATGTCTTATAATAAATTCATGAACGGCGTCGACCAGTTGGATCAAAATCTCTCGTACTATCCGGCTGCACGTAAGACTGGAAAGTGGACCAAAAAGTTTGTGATGTATCTGATCCAAATATGTATGTTCAACGCTTTTGTCTTGTACAAAACCAGGCACCCACAAGGGTATTATTACAACCTCTTCCGGTTCACCAGGGCTGTGGCGCGGACCTACACAGGGGGTCAGGAGTTGAAGATTCCTCGGGTGACAGAGGAGGAGGAGGAGGCGGAGGCAGGGGGTGGGGGTGAGGAGGAGGCAGGGGCTGAGCAGGTGGGGTGTGACGGGCAGCGCGACCCTAGGGCCCCACCGGGGGACCCGCAGAGCAGATTAGTGGGTGGCTTTGGGAAGCATGTAATGGTTGCATACAAAGCCACCCCCAAGCAAAAGCTACCGTGTAGGAAATGTCGGGTCTGCAGTAGGCGTGGCCTCAGGAGTGAGACCAGATATATATATTTTTTTTATCCACTTTTTCTCCCATTTTTTCTATATTTTCTCCCATCCCAATTTCGTATCATCCAATTCAACCCTCCCCTGTCACGAACGCTGTTTCTTGCCTCCCACAAGCCGGCTGCAATGTGGACTAAGTCATACATAGCACAAGTCCCCTCCGGTACTTGAGGTAACAGCAGTCGCATCTTTTCACCTGCGCAGCTCGATCTCTCAGTGGAGAGGAGTAACGCGTGGGAGGCTCACGCTGCCCCCGACACTTCCTGATTCTACTCCGCAGGCGCACCAACCGACCTGTAGGAGTCGCTGTCCACAACGCCCGATCCCCACCCATCAGTTTCCCACCCCCTAATACGGCCAATGTGTATTAGTACGGACGACCAGCTAAACTGAAAGCAAATGTGGAGCGCTGGGCTCGAACAGCCGAGCCCAGCGTCTCCAGATTTCGTGGCGAGCGTCTTGCCCACTACGCCACGTAGCCGCCCGAGACCAGATATTTTTGCACATCGTGCAAAGTCCCCCTGCATCGTGACAAATGCTTCACTCTGTACCACACAAAGAGGGATTTCTCTAAATAGTTTCTTTATTAGTTGTCATACAGAAGTACAGACTACTTCTAAATAATCCGGCACACAGAAGTACAGATTACTTCTAAATAATCCATCATTGTGTGATACAGACAGAACCATGTGTACCACTCCGGTACATAGTATAGCTAGCTGAGAGTAGTATAGTATAGTATAGTATAGTATAGTATAGTATAGTATAGTATAGTATAGTATAGTATAGTATAGTATAGTATAGTGTATGGGTAGTTGCACTGTTTTCTGTACAAGACAAATGCGTTGAACACATGTATTTGGGCCACGGTTGTCAATATTGCATAGGCATGTTTGGACCACTTGCAGATGAGACGTTATGTTAGCGATCTAGCTGTGTCGACTCCATTCATCATTTGCATTGTGTGTGTATATAGTTTATTTTTTTATTTATCTTTTTCCCCCCTAATTTTTACCGTTTGCACAGAACTAGGGATGCTCGATATTGGCTTTTTTATTACCGATACCGATATTCCGATATTGTCCAACTCTTAATTTCCGATACCGATATCAACCGATATCAACCGATACCGATATATGCAGGGTTTCCCCGTCCAAAAAACTGAATAATTTCAGGTAACTAATCATTTCACTGGATATATATATAACAAATATTGTTATTGTTTTTAATTTTTTTTAAACCGATACCGATATTTTCCGATATCACATTTTACTGCCGATATCGGCCGATAATATCGGTCGGCCGATAATATCGGACATCCCTACACAGAACCAATGGTTGCTGACAGTCACCCAGTTTATAAAAGTATATACTGTAGGTAACATACCACACTTTTCTAATGCAGTCCATTGGCCTCTTATTTATATACTTTGGAAGCATGTATTGGATATTTTTTGGTCCACAGATCATCTGGCGCTTCATCCATTTATCAATGGACAATGCAGTCATCGATGCGAGAGACCAACTGTAAGATATGCCCTGTAGTTGATCATGTGACGTGCCTGTACTGTGAATGTTACCAGCAAACTTCTAAATGCACTGAAACAATGGTTGGTTATCCTCCAGTGTTCACTTTTTATAAGGTATTGTCTTGGTAAATTACCATAATCCTATACTGTGAATGTTACCAGCAAACTTCTAAATGCACTGAAACAATGGTTGGTTATCATCAGCCAGTGTTCACTTTTTATAAGGTATTGTCTTGGTAAATTACCATAATCCTATACTGTGAATGTTACCAGCAAACTTCTAAATGCACTGAAACAATGGTTGGTTATCATCAGCCAGTGTTCACTTTTTATAAGGTATTGTCTTGGTAAATTACCATAATCCTATACTGTGAATGTTACCAGCAAACTTCTAAATGCACTGAAACAATGGTTGGTTATCATCAGCCAGTGTTCACTTTTTATAAGGTATTGTCTTGGTAAATTACCATAATCCTATACTGTGAATGTTACCAGCAAACTTCTAAATGCACTGAAACAATGGTTGGTTATCATCAGCCAGTGTTCACTTTTTATAAGGTATTGTCTTGGTAAATTACCATAATCCTATACTGTGAATGTTACCAGCAAACTTCTAAATGCACTGAAACAATGGTTGGTTATCATCAGCCAGTGTTCACTTTTTATAAGGTATTGTCTTGGTAAATTACCATAATCCTATACTGTGAATGTTACCAGCAAACTTCTAAATGCACTGAAACAATGGGTGGTTATCATCTAGTGTTCACTTTTTATAAGGTATTGTCTTGGTAAATTACCATAATCCTATACTGTGAATGTTACCAGCAAACTTCTAAATGCACTGAAACAATGGTTGGTTATCATCAGCCAGTGTTCACTTTTTATAAGGTATTGTCTTGGTAAATTACCATAATCCTATACTGTGAATGTTACCAGCCAACTTCTAAATGCACTGAAACAATGGTTGGTTATCATCTAGTGTTCACTTTTTATAAGGTATTGTCTTGGTAAATTACCATAATCCTATACTGTGAATGTTACCAGCAAACGTCTAAATGCACTGAAACAATGGTTGGTTATCATCAGCCAGTGTTCACTTTTTATAAGGTATTGTCTTGGTAAATTACCATAATCCTATACTGTGAATGTTACCAGCAAACTTCTAAATGCACTGAAACAATGGTTGGTTATCATCTAGTGTTCACTTTTTATAAGGTATTGTCTTGGTAAATTACCATAATCCTATACTGTGAATGTTACCAGCAAACTTCTAAATGCACTGAAACAATGGTTGGTTATCATCAGCCAGTGTTCACTTTTTATAAGGTATTGTCTTGGTAAATTACCATAATCCTATACTGTGAATGTTACCAGCAAACTTCTAAATGCACTGAAACAATGGTTGGTTATCATCAGCCAGTGTTCACTTTTTATAAGGTATTGTCTTGGTAAATTACCATAATCCTATACTGTGAATGTTACCAGCAAACTTCTAAATGCACTGAAACAATGGTTGGTTATCATCAGCCAGTGTTCACTTTTTATAAGGTATTGTCTTGGTAAATTACCATAATCCTATACTGTGAATGTTACCAGCAAACTTCTAAATGCACTGAAACAATGGTTGGTTATCATCTAGTGTTCACTTTTTATAAGGTATTGTCTTGGTAAATTACCATAATCCTATACTGTGAATGTTACCAGCAAACGTCTAAATGCACTGAAACAATGGTTGGTTATCATCAGCCAGTGTTCACTTTTTATAAGGTATTGTCTTGGTAAATTACCATAATCCTATACTGTGAATGTTACCAGCAAACTTCTAAATGCACTGAAACAATGGTTGGTTATCATCTAGTGTTCACTTTTTATAAGGTATTGTCTTGGTAAATTACCATAATCCTATACTGTGAATGTTACCAGCAAACTTCTAAATGCACTGAAACAATGGTTGGTTATCATCAGCCAGTGTTCACTTTTTATAAGGTATTGTCTTGGTAAATTACCATAATCCTATACTGTGAATGTTACCAGCCAACTTCTAAATGCACTGAAACAATGGTTGGTTATCATCTAGTGTTCACTTTTTATAAGGTATTGTCTTGGTAAATTACCATAATCCTATACTGTGAATGTTACCAGCAAACGTCTAAATGCACTGAAACAATGGTTGGTTATCATCAGCCAGTGTTCACTTTTTATAAGGTATTGTCTTGGTAAATTACCATAATCCTATACTGTGAATGTTACCAGCAAACTTCTAAATGCACTGAAACAATGGTTGGTTATCATCTAGTGTTCACTTTTTATAAGGTATTGTCTTGGTAAATTACCATAATTTTATACTGTGAATGTTACCAGCATATGTGTCTAATGCACAGCAACAATGGTTGGTACTGATGACTGTCACCCAGTTTATTGAACATATTGTGAAATAAAAATGTCTTCATTTCATCAAAGTTTCAAGTTTTCTGCATTGTAAAGTATTCTGTATTTTATAATAATGTTTTCTGGACCTACACCAGTAGTTATAACTTACTTGTTCGTTAGCGCCAGGCATGGTGGTTGATAAGGTAGTAGTATTTCCAAGTGAAACTAATTGATATATTATCAATACAAGATATTATTACTTTATGAATGTGTTTATCATGTATGGACGAATAAATTGGAAAACAGGTATGTACAGAGCAACACAGTGTCTACAACACAGGAGCAGATTATGCACAGTACATGAATGAGAAAAAGTCAAAATGGGTTTTTTTTTTGTTTATTGCATGCACATGATCTATAATACCTGATCGGTACAATATCTACTAACCTGATCAATACAATATATTCCCACCTGATCGATATAATAGTATTACTGCATTTCAAGTTTGTCAGTCCGACTCTCAGTCAGTCAGTCAGTCAGTCGGACTGTCAATCAATCAATCAAACAATCAATCAATCAAACAATAAAACAATCAATCAAACAATAAAACAATCAAACAATAAAACAATCAATCAATCAAACAATAAAACAATCAATCAATCAAACAATAAAACAATCAATCAAACAAACCATCAAACATTCAATCAATCAAACAAACCATCAAACATTCAATCGATCAAACAATAAAACAATCAATCAAACAAACCATCAAACATTCAATCAATCAAACAATCAATCAAACAAACCATCAAACATTCAATCAATCAAACAATAAAACAATCAATCAATCAAACAAACCATCAAACATTCAATCAATCAAACAATAAAACAATCAATCAAACAAACCATCAAACATTCAATCAATCAAACAAACCATTAAACATTCAATCAATCAAACAATCAAACAATCAATCAAACAAACCATCAAACATTCAATCAATCAAACAAACCATCAAACATTCAATCAATCAATCAAACAATAAAACAATCAATCAAACAAACCATCAAAGATTCAATCAATCAAACAAACCATCAAACATTCAATCAATCAAACAATAAAACAATCAATCAAACAAACCATCAAACATTCAATCAATCAAACAAACCATCAAACATTCAATCAATCAAACAATAAAACAATCAATCAAACAAACCATCCAGCCATCCATCCATCCCAGTCTAAATTGCTTTATAACACGTTCGGTAACTATTATCACCCCACCCCCCGCCCATGTTGGTGCATGTTCTCGTCTGTTTCAAGCAGCAGCAATGGGGAATTGCGCACCTCGCATAAAAAGGCTTGTAACTTTTTTTCTAAAAAATCCGCCTGGATTTCCCCCTCTATTTACCTTTTTTAACTTGTAATTGTGAACGAACGAAGACATGCAGAAACAAACGTTTTTTTTCATAGTGTACATCAACTTGTCGTCGTCAAATGAGCCAAACCATTTCCCCATAGTTATAATATAAAATATAGAAATAGCTCCGCTAAGATCATGAGATATGCTAAAATCGCCCAGGAATCCTGGCCAGGCACCGTCATTTCCGGATTTCTGGCCGGCGACCAAAGTGTTAACTAGACTAGATGTTTTTGAGGAAATTAGAAAGGGAACAACAACTTAACCCTTGTGTCTGATCAGATTCTTATTTGTTTGATAACTTTGCAGTGATTATGTTTGTAGCCAATATAATATGTGGCATAATCTTTTAATTATCTTGTATTTTTTTTTACTCTCTTTCATAAATTGTTTATTCAACTTCAGCCCGATCATAACCACACCACATATTGTTTTTTTTGGCATATTTAACAACTCTTTTCAGAAAAGTGGGAGTATTTCATTACAAAAAAAATATAAAAAATTGTTATGATCAGGGCTGAAGTTGAATAAAATATTTGTGGGAAATTATTTCAACATAATCTTTTTATGGAGTTTTTCAATTTAGTCCCCTAATAAGAGTATAATACTCTAGTTTTCAGACACAAGGGTTAAATAACAATGGCAGAGGATTTGAATTTAAACACAGTGGAGCTCAGATGATCTACAGTTGTCCACGACTTATCCTCCAAGGCAGTGATTCCCAACCTGGGGTCCGCGGACCCCCTGGGGGTCCGCCAGGGGGCGCAGGGGGTCCGCCAGACCACAGATGATTTGAGGTCCTTTTTTTTTTTTTTTTTTTTTTTTTTATCATCAGAAGCATGAATAGTCTCTCCACTACAATAAAAAAATAAAGATAAATAAATAAACATCTAGACATGATTTTTGAATGTTAACAGTAGGCTACCGGGTAGCCGCTAAAACACGAATCAGTTGACTGTATCACTTTCTGTAGCTAGCCTAGCACGCTAGTTAACTTTCTCGGCTCGTCTGCAGTCAGCCGCCAGAGGCGAAAATGTGTGACAAACGAAAAGGAGATGATGGCAGCTCATCTGCAAAAAAAGTTAGGACCTACAGCAATCGCGAAAATTACATCACCATGGGCTTCACTGAGGGACCAGACAAACGACCTGAGTGTGTGATTTGTGGAGAAAAGTTGGCAAACTCGAGCCTGAAGCCCAGCAAGCTGAAGAGACATCAGGCGTCTAAGCACCCAGAAACCGTTGGGAAGGATCCAGACTTTTTTCGGAGGAAAGAACAGTCTCTCAAGGCGAACAAGCCTGTTGATGTTAGAGTAGCGTGGAGCAGGGGTGGCAGTGATTTACAGAAGGCTACCGAAGCCTCCTTTGAGTGTTCGCTTTTAATTGCAAAAGCAAAGAAACCGCATAATATTGGCGAGCAGCTCATCAAACCAGCCTGCATCAAAATGGTTTAGAAACTGTGCGGCCCACAGGTGGCGGATAAACTAAAATCAGTACCACTCTCGAACAATGTAGTGAAATACCGAATTGATAAGATGTCAAGTGATTGCAAGCAGCAGCTGTCAGAAAAGCTTAGAAAGGGTCCATTTGCCATACAACTTGATGAAACTACAACTGTCGCAGACGAGGCTGTGCTCATCGTTTATGTGCAATATATTGAAAATGAGGATCTGAAGCAGGACATTCTCATGTCAGTCAACCTTACTACCACCACTCGAGGTGAGGATATTTTTACTGCAGTGGATTCTTACTTCATTCAACATAAATGCAAACCGTTCACCATTAGGGCCTGATTTGAGAGGATGAATACAGGATTTGAATATTGGCCAACATTTTGAAATACATAAGGTGCAAGATTAGATTTGTTGATTGAAGGCACAAGTCAAAGAAGCATAGTGGGTCTAATTATGATGCATATGCCTGTGTATAAGCAGTTTGTTATTAAAATGACAAAAAAAAGGTATTAAACCCAGCTAGGACAGATTCTCTCTGCTACTGATTGGAATTTCCTGTCTCATATTTAGTTTAATTTGTTGCATTGATTTGTTCCATAAATGCAAACCGTTCACCATTAGGGACTGATTTGAGAGGATGAATACAGGATTTGAATATTGGCCAAACATTTTGAAATGCATATGGTGCAAGATGAGATTTGTTGATTGAAGGCACAAGTTAAAGAAGCATAGTGGGTCTAATTGTGATGCATATGCCTGTGTATAAGCAGTTTGTTATTAAAATGACGAAAAAAAGGTATTAAACCCAGCTAGGACAGATTCTCTCTGCTACTGATTGGAATTTCCTGTCTCATATTTAGTTTAATTTGTTGCATTGATTTGTTCCATGAATGCAAACCGTTCACCATTAGGGCCTGATTTGAGAGGATGAATACAGCATTTGAATATTGGCCAAACATTTTGAAATGCATATGGTGCAAGATGAGATTTGTTGATTGAAGGCACAAGTCAAAGAAGCATAGTGGGTCTAATTGTGATGCATATGCCTGTGTATAAGCAGTTTGTTATTAAAATGAAAAAAAAAAAAGTATTTTATGGTATCTTATTAGGAGGGGGTCCGCGAATTTCATCAGAGATGTTTGGGGGTCCCTGGGGGGAAAAATGTTGGGAACCACTGCTCCAAGGCATCTGCTATATAATAATCTTCAGATTTACTTAAGTGTTATTAGTAGGTTATAGCAGTAAGCATTAGTTTGCTCAGTCAATTATGGCCAATTCGTTTTATATTGTTTAATACAGTTAAATAAATAGATAAATGAAAAGCGAATTCTTTTGTACCGAAAATAATACCGAACCGTGACTTCAAAACCGAGGTACGTACCGAACCGTGGATTTTGTGTACCGTTATACCCCTAATGTTTCTATAACTCTCTCCCATATAACTCTCTCCCATACCCTTAACACCAACCGCTGAAGTGCCCTTGAGCAAGGCACTAAACCCCCAACTGCTCCAGTGGAGTTGCTCAGTGGCCAACAGTGTCAGACTGTGGTTGTACTGGGCAGCTCCCAGGTGTGAATGGAACTCTGTGAATGTGAAGCAGGGCGTAGCTGAAAAAGAGCATCCGTGTTCAGCGAACCTACCCTGGGTAAATAAAGGTTAAAATAAAAAAGAATAAAATAAAAACACTGCAAGAACAGGCTGAAGCAGCAAGTCATTCAAGTAGATGCCGTCCATGGAAGAACAGTGTCCATGAGGGTAATTCCTTGTACTGTATGAACCAGGGAAACAGTGTGTGCTGGGGTACCCTAAGTTTGACTCTGGTTCGCTTGACTTAAGTTTGGGTCACTTCGGTTCCAAGAACAGGCTGACGCAGCAAGTCATTCAAGTAGATGCTGTCCATGGAAGAACAGTGTCCATGAGGGTAATTCCTTGTACTGTATGAACCAGGGAAACAGTGTGTGCTGGGGTACCCTAAGTTTGACTCTGGTTCGCTTGACTTAAGTTTGGGTCACTTCGGTTCCTTGAGATGCCTACCTCCCGGTCTGGTGCATAACGAAGCCACTTCTTGACAGTTTCGCTGTAGTCCTGGTCGGTCAGCTTGGGGTCAAACTGTCGAGCAGCAGCTGATAGACACAAAAATAAAAAAAGAGGAGAGGAAGAGAGGTGAGATGATGTACGATGATAAGAGCACCCCTCACTTCACACGAGTGTGATTTTTTTTAATCACTCAATTACTCACTCTGTAGGTCTACAGTAACAAGCTACAGTCAGCATCCAGTTAGACTGGACAGGAAAGAGAAGCAATCCTGACACCATCTAGGCAATACAATGTGTATCCATGCACCTCTAAAGCTCACCAATTACATTGTCCATTTCTTATAGGTTGCACTTTCATCACTTGATTCCAACATAACACTTTTTTTAAAGTTTTTGCAACAGCATAATTATATTCTGAATCACCAGCAGACAGTCATGCCTCACTACCTAAACTTAACCTATGAAGTAGTTTGCAGGGGAGGAAGCTCACCAAACATGCAGGCTTGTAGTGTTGTGTGCTTGAATGGCTTCTTGCTTTCTGAACAACGCTTGTCTTTCTTTCCAGCCCAGTTGAACCCACTGGCCAGGGCGTTGGTCATAGCAGTTTTCAACATCAGTCTGATCAGGTTCTCTGAATTGGTGCCTCCTACCAAAGCCAGGCGAGAAATCTAAATCAGAGACAAGAAAATGAAGGCCCTGCGTTAGAAACAGCATTTATTTTATGAACACAGAGCAACCAACTTGTTTATACACACACTTTATGCATGCACTGATATTCCAGCCCATGCCAGTCGTTAGGTTTAACCACATTAACCCTCCTGTCCATATGTAAACGGTATAAACGGTGGGTTGGCCTTCTCTTGCAGAAAGGCGCAACAAACACTGGTATTTATTTATTTTTAAAGCCCTTATTGGTAAACAACCTGTTTATATCTCCTCACTGTTAAATTGGAATATTGGAACCTATTCAACTCGATCGAATGACTGGATGGTTCTTAGGGTTCCTCAGATTTGTTCTGAGCTAGGGAAGTCAGCCTTTTCCTTTGATGCCTCTAACTCATGGAATGTCCTTCAACTCACGCTAAAATTGGAGGTTCTCCCTTCCCTTGGAATGTTTAAATGTATGATTTCAGACCATTGTGTGACTACCTGTAACTGTTTTAGTTGATATTTTAAAATGATTTTTAAACGTTTTTAATTTGTTTTACTCTGGTGTTTAAATTTCTGTGAATATTGTTTTTATTATGTACTTGAGAAGTGCCACAGAACAAGTGACACTTTTTGACAATGACATCCTGGGTCGTTCCTATATGACCAGTATAAATCTTTAAACTGAACTCTGGAAAGACAGCTCTATGATGGCTCTACTTATAAAAAAAATGGAACTGAGCCTTTAAATGTCTTCATAGAAGGGGCCTGTCTGTGAAAAGCTGTGAAAAGGGAGTGAACCAGCGGAATGTGGGCCTCTGGAGAGGAGAGAGACAGAGACAGAGGAGAAAGAGCTGTGTAATGTTAACCCTTTCAGACGGGAAGGGTTGCTGGTTGAAAACCAGGGAGTCTTGAATCTATAGAGGGAGATCTTAAAAAAGAAACTATATAACAATTAAATGTTTAATGTGTACAGTAAAAGTTTTCATAAATGGCATGCTTATAATTAATAGGAATTAACTGTCATTAGAGAATAATACTAAAAGAATGATGGGTAAAAACTGCTTTCTGGAGGAGATCTTTTAGGAAGCTTGATAAGAAATCCTAGGGATGGCTTCGTGCCCGGTACCATGTCACGTGATCCCCACAGACAAAGCAGTTGTCTGTTCTGAAGGGATAAGGGACTTTCTGTTACTTAAAAACCACTAGGTAACGAGAAGTAACGTTAGTACCAAGAAGGAGGAGCTCATACGAATTACGTATTGTACTCTGGTTTGCTAAACAAAAGTGACAGCCTGTGACTTGACTGTGTTTAGACCAATCGGAAATATTGTAAGATGGATATAAAAGGGACGGTTGCCCTTTCAAGAGTGGGATTTTACACGGAGCTGGAGAGAGAAGAAGAATGGTGCCTACTGACTTTTTTGAGAGATGAGAAGAATGCTGCCAGACACGGGGCACAAGCCGTGCAGAGATGAGATGTTTTGTTCTGTGCTTATTTTAAACTGAATTGGGTGCTTTCCACTTCAGTATCTTTTTGTAACTAGCTTTTTCTAATTAAAATTACCTCTTTATAAATATCCTTTGTATCTTTTCTTCACTCTCAGACGGCCGGGTAAGCATTGAAATGTGTTCTGCATTTGTAACTTCACCCTGTTGCATTTTTGATTAATGATAATATGTGTAAGTGGCTTTATCCCTAGCTATAATGGGGATATAACTATAACTATAGGCTTTATCAAGTAGAGTAATAGGAGACATATGATTATGTATTAATGCAAAATAGAATAAGTGGCTTTATGATTATGCATTAAGGACTAAAGGTGTATTCTGTATAATGGGATTATCAAGTAAATCCATACAGTGATAAATACGTGTAACGGATAAGGGAAATGGACCTCATCTAATTAAAGAGAGTCCGTCCCAGTGCAAATAGAATAAAAATATACCCCGCAACTCCATTTAATCAACTGTATTACTGGAGGGGACGGGGGGTTCCTGTGTGTGAGCCGAGGTCTGCTGAGTTTAAGCCCTGAACGTTATAGACAAATTGAGTCCTAGATGTCCCACGCTTCGCGGGACGCTGCTTGAAGCTGGGATTCGGACTAAAGAGTTATGGGATAATCAATCTGACCTCGGTTTACGACCGGTGCTCAACAGTACTGTACAATCGTCGTTTCTGTAAATGAGGGAAACCTCAGATGCTTACGATTTTAAATAAAGGTTGAAATGAAATATTTGAACAATTTCAAAACATTTCATAAATAGCAGATATACAAGCTCTAACATGTTTTGAACTAGAAAGTGCTAAACACATTTATGACTTTAATCCAGCCTATATAGGTATATAGATGTGCCTGTCCTTTTTGTTCACCCTCCTCCCCTACTACTAAACACATTTTTCCCCTGAACAAGACCACACTGAAATGATCTACATTTGATAAATGAATGCAGTTCAATAAATTAACATCTTTTGACGGACTGATTGCTCCATCAGTAATGATTCTGCCTCATTGAAGTCTTGTTCACTGGCGATTGGCAGCTGGAAGGGGAGCATAGTGGTTGTGGTGGCCACCCCGTGTCCCCTGGTCCCACCCGATATGTTGCCCTCAGCCAAATCGGTCTTGATGAACTGCACATCTCTGGACAGATCCTTCACCACCACAAGTAATTCAGCAAGCATTGAATTCATCTTCTGGATGGTAAGGTCTTCAGAAGAAGAGTTAAAATCATTAAGTGAGAAATAAAAATAAGCAGCAAATCACATGAGGAATTACACCATGTCCAATAGACTTGCCTTTCATAAGCTGCCCGTCATCGCCGGCCATCTGTCTATGCTGTGAAACACCAGATGGGGTGTTGTAGTGCCCTGAGCTGGATCCTGACATCCCTGTAGAAACAAAATCATAGTTATATATTTCACTATAGTTTGACTGCATTGGATCAAACTGGTGGTAGTTCCCTCTAAAATGGCATACCATTTTGTGCATGTTGTGAGAGACCAGGGGGACTGTTGTATTGCCCCGAGCTGCATCCCGACATCCTTGTAGAAACAAATCATTATATTTAAAAATAAATACAAAATCTGACTTGTCAGTCAAACTAACATACATGTCATAATCACTAACACCGGTTCCTGACAGGCAGCAAGCGAGCGAACTGGAGACGAAATCGCGCACGACACTGTCCTGATATGACGCAGCGCGTGTCCGAGTGTGTGTTATCTGGAACAGGGGGCAAAGCAGCCTGCGATTCTCGACCAATAAAAAGTGTTTAGGGGCGGGACTCGGCCGCGTAATCGCTCAACTAGAGACACAGCGAGCGAATATTTCAGGGGTGAACGACATCGCTGCTCAGTTCACTGTCGCTCGCGGCAGGTCAGGATAGTCTGATTGAAACGAATACATTTTAATCACTTTTTCTCGCTCGCTCGCTCGCTTGCGTCACTCTGTCAGGAAGGGGTGTAAGGAGTTGTATCCCCGTCTCTCAAAACACTGTTACTGAAAGAGTACAGTATCATACCACTACTTGCACTTTGTCGATCTTGCAGCTGCTGGACATGTGAGGCCTGCTGGAGCTGGTGGTACTGTGCAATATCCAATCCTGGCATCTCGGCTGAAACACAGTGGGAAATACACAAAGTTATTAGCAAATGACGCTATTGTAATCCCCCATGTGAGAAAATGTTTGATTTCCATTCAGCTGATTTCACGTGCACTGCCAAATACTACTTTAATAAAAATATCAAAGACAATGCAAGACAATACAGATATTTTAAACATGCCAGAATATTATGTTATGAGACTGCTTGATAACTCACCATTATGTTAAGTTAGCGATTGCCGGTAGTTGCTAGTAACCAGATCTACAAAGGGGAAATGTAAAATAAGTTGCAACTCAAACATGGTGGAAATTGTGCTCAATATAAAAGCATTATGTACAACTACACATTTTTATTGTGACATTGCTTGCAAGTTGTGAAGGCTTTGAATTTTTGTAGTGGGCTGGCATGCATACATTGTAAACATGTATTCTGTTGCATGCATGATGCCAGCGAGCTCCTGCCAGCAAGCTCCTCACAAGAACACAGATATGGGTTCACTTACTGTTATTTGGATCAGGAGTCTGCAACGAATCTAAATAGCTGTAGATCATGCCACCATCCAAAGAATCTAAAAAAGGTAAGCCAGGGTGAGAATTGAAGATGCTACAAATCATGTTTAAACAGTCATCTAGTTGGCATTTTAACATTCATAGCAACATACCATTCATTGTAGGCTCTTGGCCTAGTGGCCACACAGCTGGAGGCTTGCCGGATCTTAGCGCCTTACGAGACCGGCTCGATTTTGGGGTCTGTCCTACAACATATTTTAGTTGGCATGTTATTCACAATGTATATATTTTGGGCCAACTATAGAATAACTGCAAGAAACGCAGAAGTCCAATCAAATTAAAATGCTCAATTTGTCGGTACATGGTCAGACTAATTTGTTTATTATTATTATTATTATTATTATTATTATTATTATTATTATTATTATTATTATTATTATTATTATTATTATTATTAAGATCATTTCCAAAGTGCCTATATAAAATACCTGGGAAACCCACATCAGGTGCTTTGGCCAAACGTTTTCTTTTGGCGTCGCCACTCGAGTGGTCATCAGAGTCCGAGTGCACATACTGCTGATTTGGCCTAAAATTATATATATACACACATGTAATAAATGTAGTTATGATACTACGCTTATTAGTCAAGGCTAAAGTCTGAATACATAGGCCCTCAGGCCACTGTGTGTTATCCTTTTAGCACTACTTGCAACTACAACAGCAGTGCAATTATTTACAACACCCTAGGGAGAGTTGTCCCTTTAACAAAGTGAACACTGTACCTGGATCTTCTTTTCTGGCGGAGATCTCCTTCGTCCTCAGATTCAATTTCAGAGGTTGGACACATAGTTGAGGTGTACTTGGTCTCTAGTTTTTTGGCCTCATCATGGGTCTCTGGAAAGAGCAGAGAGAAAATGACAATTAACATATCTGCAGTCCAGTGTTTAACGAAAAAATATATAATTGCATCGTCACAATTTGCATCCTCACTTTTTGTGTATGTGTTGCACGAATTACTCACCACACGTAGTAAGCTCACGTACATCCTTATAGGTGATCCATTTATCATCTGGTTGCAGTCCATCTCGAAGGGCTTTTGTGAGCTTTATGTGTTTAGGGGGCCATAACACAGTCTGGTCTTTAGCATTAAACCAGCTCTCTAGAACTACTGCTGTCCCACCATTTGGGAACTGTACAACTGACCACAGCACCACCTCACCATTCATCTTCAAAGGGCTGAAATGAGAATTTACGGTACTCATAATGATCTCTCCTTACAAGCCATTCCCATACCGTCCTACAAAGCCAAAGTGCACTACACACATTGCATTTTTGAAGCATTTAAAGGAAAACTCCAACATTTTGTGAAATTAGCTTATTTGACATCTTCCCTGGAGTTATAAGAAGATACATACCTTTTTCGTCTCTCTGCATGCATTGGGCTTAGGGAACGCCTGGACCGTTAGCCTAGCTTAACTTCATCACTGGAAGTGGGGCAGACATCTAACCTAGTTCACTACAGTCAGGAAATATACTCCAAATACAATCAAAAATACAACTCCCAAACGTTCCCGTAAACATGTTGTGACCTGTGTATTTACCACGTCTCCCAGTCACACAAGTCTCCCAGTCACACAAGTCTCCAAGTCACACAAGTCACACAAGTCCAAGTCACACAAGTCACACGAGTCACACAAGTCTCCAAGTCACATGAGTCACACAAGTCTCCAAGTCACACAAGTCTCCAAGTCACACAAGTCCAAGTCACACGAGTCACACAAGTCTCCAAGTCACATGAGTCACACAAGTCTCCAAGTCACACAAGTCACACAAGTCTCCCAGTCACACAAGTCTCCCAGTCACACAAGTCACCAAGTCACACAAGTCTCCAAGACACACAAGTCACACAAGTCACACAAGTCCAAGTCACACGAGTCACACAAGTCTCCAAGTCACATGAGTCACACAAGTCTCCAAGTCACACAAGTCACACAAGTCTCCCAGTCACACAAGTCTCCAAGTCACATGAGTCACACAAGTCTCCAAGTCACACGAGTCACACAAGTCACATGAGTCACACAAGTCTCCAAGTCACACAAGTCACACAAGTCTCCCAGTCACACAAGTCTCCCAGTCACACAAGTCTCCAAGTCACACGAGTCACACAAGTCTCCAAGTCACACGAGTCACACAAGTCTCCAAGTCACATGAGTCACACAAGTCTCCAAGTCACACAAGTCACACGAGTCTCCCAGTCACACAAGTATCCAAGTCACACAAGTCTCCAAGTCACACAAGTCACACAAGTCACACAAGTCCAAGTCACACGAGTCACACAAGTCTCCAAGTCACATGAGTCACACAAGTCTCCAAGTCACACAAGTCACACAAGTCTCCCAGTCACACAAGTCTCCAAGTCACATGAGTCACACAAGTCTCCAAGTCACACGAGTCACACGAGTCACACAAGTCACATGAGTCACACAAGTCTCCAAGTCACACAAGTCACACAAGTCTCCCAGTCACACAAGTCTCCCAGTCACACAAGTCTCCAAGTCACACGAGTCACACAAGTCTCCAAGTCACACGAGTCACACAAGTCTCCAAGTCACATGAGTCACACAAGTCTCCAAGTCACACAAGTCACACAAGTCTCCCAGTCACACAAGTCTCCCAGTCACACAAGTCTCCAAGTCACACAAGTCACACAAGTCTCCAAGTCACACAAGTCACACGAGTCTCCCAGTCACACAAGTATCCAAGTCACACAAGTCACACAAGTCACACAAGTCTCCAAGTCACACAAGTCACACAAGTCTCCAAGTCACACAAGTCTCCAAGTCACACAAGTCTCCAAGTCACACAAGTCACACAAGTCTCCAAGTCACACAAGTCACACGAGTCTCCAAGTCACACAAGTCTCCCAGTCACACGAGACTCATGTGACTGGGAGACTCGTGTGACTTGTGTGACTGGGAGACGTGGTAAACACACAGGTCACAACATGTTTACAGGAACGTTTGGGAGTTGTATTTGGAGTATATTTCCTGACTGTAGTGAACTAGGCTAGATGTCTGCCCCACTTCCAGTGATGAAGTTAAGCTAGGCTAACGGTCCAGGCGTTCCCTAAGCCCAAAGCATGCAGAGAGACGAAAAAGGTATGTATCTTATTGTCCAACTCCAGGGAAGATGTTAAATAAGCTAATTTCACAAAATGTTGGAGTTTTCCTTTAAGCGTTTCAATTGGCCAGCCAAACATGTTATCTGTGTACATGTAATATTGTACTAATTGTGTATTTATTAATGAGGTAAGTTATGCCCCGAAATCCGACGTTAGAGTCAGTGTGTCAATATAGTTACTGCACTTTAGCTTTGTAGGGCAGTATGGTTATGCTGTTAAATGAAGTAGTGGTATTGCAATGGCACCATCTCCGTCTGGAGAGAGAAGACATTTGCGCTTGATATAGCCAAGTTTACCTATCCCTATATCTTCTTGCAAGCCACTGACCTTGTATGTACCAATGTATGATGATTCACAGGGATACATGTAGTATGGCTGTTTGTGTCTGTACTTTCTGTAAATTATATATACCTCTTCCTCTGATTTAAGAATATTCTCTACTAATGCAAATCCATCTCCAACCTCAATACAATTGTCTCCTTTCTTTGTGGACAAAGTAAACCGATGAGTGGAGACCTTCCTGTACTGTTGTGAAGAAGTAAACTGTGGGGGGACAGGCCCATCAGTGTGAATATTACGCAAAATTGGATCATCTGTGGGACATGGGGATCCAACATGTGGAATTTCAGACAACCTTTTCACTACCTGTTGTAGAGGCTGATGTGGCTTGCGTAGAAGATGCTTAATTTGTCCAAGATAGTTCTCAAAAGGGAATCCTGAGATATTATCTAGAGTGCCAAACTTCCTGTATTCCTCAGCCAAATGAATAAGCTGGTGTACATTGTACACAATTTCATCTTTTCCATACACTGTCCCAAAGTGTTCAACAAAAGAAACCATCAACTTGTGCGCAAAGGCCAACATTTCCTCAGAAATACTAGGGGACAGCAACAAGTACATTCCAACAGAAAACAACATGAAGTTGTCATACAGCTCACTGGGGAGGGAATCCTTCAAAACAACAGGACCCCAATACAACATGAAGGATCGCAACTCAGTAGCTTTCCAGCGATCTAACTCTGACAGTTCCCTTGGTTTACGGTTAAATTCACAAGGCATGTAGGAACGTAGCTTTAGCAGTTTACCTGAAATGGCTTGTACAGTTTTGGAAGGGACCCTTGTTGCCAAATTCTTCCCCTTTATCCATATATTAAGCAGTTTCCTTGTAACTCCGAGACAACAGAGATGCATGTAATCAGTTGGAAACATAGAAACCATCTTAACTAAACCTGTTAAAGGGCTCGTCCCATTGTGATGTGCCTCATCAACCATGTCTGAGAAACTGGAGTCTGTCCTAAGTCTGACTTTTGTTTCAGGATATGTCATTTTATTTCTCCATACACCCTCCTGAAAACACTTGTCACAACCAGAATAGCCATTAAATGCCTTGGTCTGCTTAATATAAGCTCTAGCCGGGGCATCACAAATGAAAGAAGAAATCTGTACATCAAATTGCTTGTCATTATAAATAATGCCATTAGACAGTACATTCTGAAGATCTTTGACAAACTGCTCTAGGTACTCAAAAACACTCTTTGGCTTGCTCAGACCACAAAAAATGCCAACAACAAATGGGGACTTTGTGTAGTCACATTTGAGACTTCCAAGTATGGGCCGAAACTGAAGTTTAGAACTTTTGAATAAAGGTAAACCATCTATATTAAACTGTAAATTAAGAGTTGTCAGAGTTGCCGGTAAAATCAAACATGCCAACCGTGAAAGCACCCCTTTGACTAAACCAAAATGATGGTATTCTCCCCCTTCAATCTTAGTGGTAGGCACATGTTTTTGTGTTCCTAGCAATGTTCTTCCATCTTTAGGAAGGGTGGGGTGAAACATCTTCAAAATGGACAGCAAAGATGATAGTGCAACCAGAGAGACTGAATAGGATGTTGCCCAATATTTTAAACTTGTCATGAGGAAATCTTCATTATGCTCATCACTGTCAAATGTTCAGGTTCAATTTCGTCATCCCCAGCTATACTTTCAAAATGTGCATTTGACTCACCTGGTGAGTCAATATTTTCACTTTGATCACTGATAGTTAGTGGTCTGTTTAGTGGCAAGTCTGAAGTTGATAAATCTAGTGGCAAGTCTGATCTAGTTGTTAAATCTAGTGGCAAGTCTGTCTTTGGTAAATCTAGCAGGCACTCAGTAGAGGCTGTGACAGGATCTGTGTTCTCTAAAGAGTGATGGTTTGTCCTTGAATTAGCAGCAACAATTAACTTATAATCAGTGAGGATAGCCTGCTCTGTCTCTCTCAGTAATTTGTTGACTCTACGTCTTTTAGCCCGAGAATAAGATGACATAGTGATGAGGTGCTGTAGTCAATGTAATGGTACATAAATTGTGCTATTTACTTGGCTAGAACAGGTCTTTGCTTCAATTGCTGCAACGCGCGGCTTCTTGAAACTGGTACGTGATTCTGGAAAAAGAAAGAAAAAAGGGGGGAGGGTCCTGATTAATGTGCTGCATTGCAATGTGCAGGGTGAAACGCTTGCATAATTCTACATTTTGATCAATATCAAGAGAGTCCATTATTATATTATTGTTATATTGTTCATTAGAAAATACCATGCATATAACCAAACATCTAACTATATACTATCTGTATGTCATGTATGTCCCTCCCTATGCCATAAATGTCATCATGTGTATGTCATAAATGTCACTATGAATTGAAAATGGGGGACCCTGATGTAAACGAGACAAAAGCGTCTTTCTCTGGTCTGCATCCCCTTAACAATTGTGTGTATTGAGCCATACTGTATTGTTTGTACCCCTTCTGCAATCTGTTAAATAAAGTTTTCATTCATTCATTCAACATTAGCAGGACCAGTGGCACGCCAAACAGCCTGCAAACTACCTGGCGTTCTATCGCCATGCTCTAAGACAAACTCTAACCTTAACCAACTTCGAAAGAGTGCCTAAGCTTAAAGGGGAGATGAAGCATATAGCGATATAAACATAGTCATAGCATCAAATTAGTATTTAGATAAGCCACAGAAAAAAATCACGTTATAAAAATAAGCAGTTTCTAAGAAAAAACGATTTGTTATGTGAAGCGCTTTATCAACATGGGCGCCGCCATTTTGTTTGGTGACATCACCGTCGTGGGGCATTTAGCTAGCTGGCTACCTAGCCGCAGCCGGGATTCAAAGCCAACTAGCCGGCTAACCCAGCTCGCTAAATGCTGCATGTAGCTAGCAGAACTGTAAAATTAGTTTGAACAGCCAGGAGCAATACAAAAAGAACCACGCGGTCCCGTTGTCTGATAGGTAACGTTGCATTTACGGATCCACGTGTTTACTAGGCCAGCTACCGCGTGCTTCCTTGACTACTTCCTGTTCACCCAATAAGCATGCTTTTGATTGGCTGAGTCGCACAACGTCATTCAGTACCAAAGCACGCAATTGGAGCACGCAATTTCTGTTCGTTTGGCGCTAGAATAATGACATCGTAATAATAAATAACTGGTTATAGGTCTTAAACAACCGTACGATTCCACTTGCACACTCTCCAGAGTTATATTAAGTACACGCTAACGAATATTCATGAATATTTATCTTAGTTGACGTATATATATATATTTACCTACCAAACTGCAGCATGCACATGCACAACGCCGTCAAGAGTACACCGGTCACACTCACAATAACGTTATTTTTCACTGAACACAGTTAAGATAAAAGTAATATAGCCAAAACTTACTGTAAAGCACTCAGTAGAATCAAATCCGGGGGATGTCGACGTTGCTGTTCTGTTGCCAGTTCACAATGAGAGAGTGCTGCATTAGATAGTGGAAGCTAGGGTATGTGGCTGGGACGTACCATATCTGTTTAAGGCGAGACACTGCAGGTGAATAGTCAAATATCCTTTTTTTGTTGATTTTGAGATTTTGTTATATTTTGCTTCCTAAACATGTCTTCTATGAAACTAGTGACAATAAAACGTCAATAACACACATTTAGTTGTTTATTTTACATCATTTTGCCTTGTTGCATCCATAAATGTGCACATATTTAATGGGGAAGTGCCTCATTTGCATATATAAACATAAATTTCAAAAAAAATTCAATATATTTTTTCTTAGTTTATATGTACATAACAAATTGGGAAAGTTTCATAGTGATATCTATTCAAATATTTTTTGCCTATTAGGGGATACTACACTGTACTACACTGTTTGTAGCCTGTGTGTAGTTCTGTTCAGTTCAATAACATCATTATTATTATTATTCAGTTATCAGGCATGTGTTTAGGTTGTCTATTACTAATGATTTGATTAGGTATTGTGTTTGTAAATATCTGTTTAAAAAAAAAAGTATGGCATTTTACAATACAGAACTTTGAAGGCGTTTTCCCAAAAATGAGTTTTAAGAGTTTTTCCTCATACTCTGAGCCAGAAATCTCCACTTCAGTAGCACTCACATACACCAAACCTTCCAGTTCTATTCATATCTATGTTCTGAAGGTATTTACAGAAGGGTTTGTTGATATCGCATTCATACCCTGATTTATATCACATTTGATTCCTAAAAACATGGCGAAATATGGAATTTTACCATAAAAATTTACTGAATGGAGTATTTTCTGATTTATGGAGTGATAAAAAGAGATATCCAAAATCCCCTCTGTAATAACCTTTGGCTCTAATATGTCAACAAAATGAAACTATAATTTTGAAAATGGCTTTATCCAATGTTCAGATTTCTGTCCTGGAATTATATGCAAATTAGTGCATATTTAAGTAGATCATGCCTCATTTGCATATTTAAACATACAATTTCAGAAAACTTGTAATACAAAAAAGTCTTGTCTTAATATAAGTAATCAACTGGGGAAGTTTCATTGTGATATCTATTAGTTAATTTTTTTACCCTATTCACCTGCAGTGTCTCCCCTTAAATTGGGGGGGGCATTCGGATCGGTCCAACTTAATGACGACAAACAGCATACGTTGAACAGCATACGTTGATTTAACATTTATTAGATATTGGCATTTAAATCATTAAAATGCAACCACAAAACAATATTGATTCAATGACATGTTTTCAACATTGGTCAATTGGTTCATCGGTTAATGGGTGATCCACCATCAATCGTCGACCTTAACCAAAAATCAAGCATTTTGACCATAAATCAACATTGAATTAACACCTTTTGCTATCTGGGTAGGCTTATATTATTCTAATGACTTGTTTTATTAGGAGATCACAGATACTGCACTGCCTGGCCTATAGTAGTACAGTCCACCATGCAGTCCGCTCATGGTACGCCCGACTCTGGCGGCCTTAATATGTGTACTGTACTTACTGTACGTATAGGGCAGAGCATATAGTATCTACTAAATCCTAATGAAACAAGTAATTAGAATAATATAAGCCTACTGTTCATTCATTAGACATGTAGGCTATACAGTGTGCGTGTGTGTGGTGCAACAAGACTTATGGAATATTAATGCATGACTCACTATAGATATATCCATGCGATTAGCTTTAGTTCTTATTTATCCACTGTCATTTACAGTGTTAGTGTAGTAGGCTACATAGTGTATTTAAATATCTGTTTTATTGATTTTTGCAATTATTTTTCTTAAGTCTGTTGGAGAATGAGACTGACTGGTCTCATTCTCCAACGGACTTAAGACAAAAAATTTGCTCTTAGGGCCATTTAGCTGTTGTGGCTGTAGTACAACCAGATTGCCACTAGAGGGCAGCCTGAGAGCATCAGACACCGATCTGACCACATAATAGGAGGGGAGAGGAGAGAAGAGGGGAGGGGAGGGGAGGGGAGGGGAGGGGAGGAGAGGAGAGGAGAGGAGAGGAGAGGAGAGGAGAGGAGAGGAGAGGAGAGGAGAGGAGAGGAGAGGAGAGGAGAGGAGAGGAGAGGAGAGGAGAGGAGAGGAGAGGAGAGGAGAGGAGAGGAGAGGAGAGGAGAGGAGAGGAGAGGAGAATAGGTGTGTTTGTATGTATCTATGGATTGTGTTAGTTTAGTTGGGGATCGGTGTGTGTTCAGGACATATGCATGTGTGTTTAAAGGGGAACTATCTTATAAATGGCCTTTTTGAGTGTTTAGCATTGTTTCCTAGCTATGTGAACTTATATTAATATGATCTATGTCTCAAAATTCTCATATTGGCGCATTCTTCCAATTCTCCTCTCACAATATTCACCCTCACTGAACTGAGTCATTTGAAAATGTGCGCGATATGTGATGTCAGAAAGACACCGCTGCATGATAATGTTCAGGCGGCGCCGGCACGGCGCAGTGGTTTAGGAGCCCAGGCTCAAAACGGCTCGAGATCTTGAGGTAGAAAAATGCTGTTTTTGAGGACTTGATTAGAAATACAAAACAATGAATAAAAAAAATATATATATTACAGAGGTGTTCCATAGACTCACAGGAATTGTGTAAAAGTGCCCAAATAGTGAAAGAAATTGTAAAATAGTTCCCCTTTAAGGTGTGTGTATTCCTGCTGTCTGCATACTTGATGATGTACAGTGTATTTGTTGGTAGGCAAATCGTTGTCTCTCTCTATCTCTATCTCTCTCTGTCGGTCTGTCTGTCTCTCTGTCTGGCTGTCTCTCTGTCTCTTACTAATGAAAATGGTATAAAATGTCTGGTAAAACACATGAAGTAGAGATGTAAATAAAAAGCAGGATATGAGTTGTGAGGAGACTAACTACAGCTGCCATGTGTTGTTGTGAGGAGACTAACTACAGCTGTTAGGTGTTGTTGTGAGACTAGTCATGTGTTGTTGTGCTGCTTGTCTCTTATGCTGTGACATCACTGACATATCTGGCTCCTTCTATGTCACTATGTTCTCCAAGTACATGTTGCATGTTAGTCTGGTCAGAGAATGGATCCAAATCTTGGAATACATAAAATATTTGTGAAGAACTTTGTTCATATATACTACACTTCACTTCATATGCTTCCTCTCTCTGTGGACAGAGCTAACAGCCCGTCTTCTCTAGACAGCTAGGTCTGTCTGTGTTGACCAGTCTCTATGTCCAGCAGTGTTCATTTTGGCAGCTATTTTCATTTTAGTTTTAGTCTTAGTCATGTGTCAAGTGCTCCTTTTTCGTTTTCATCATATTTAGTCATCTTCATTTATTTTTCGTTTAGTCAGTTTTAGTCAACTAAATGTCTGAGCATTTTAGTCTTAGTCAGTTTTTGTCTAAATTTTGTCTTTTTTGTTTTAGTCTAGATTTAGTCGACGAAAACGGATGACATTTTTGTCTATTTTTAGTTAATGGAAAAAAACTTGTCAGAAGTCAGAAATAGTCAACATGGAAAATGTTCTGATTTAAATTGCGTATTTATTTTTTAACCTAGGGGAATCTGAGTCGGCGGCACAAGTGATACACAGGAAGTATATATGTTGGTGTAGACATGGTCCAATGTATTGTTGCTCCTACAGTATATGTTGGTGTAGACATGGTCCATTATATATTGTTGCTCCTACAGTATATGTTGGTGTAGACATGGTCCAGTGTATTGTTGCTCCTACAGTATATGTTGGTGTAGACATGGTCCAATGTATTGTTGCTCCTACAGTATATGTTGGTGTAGACATGGTCCAATGTATTGTTGCTCCTACAGTATATGTTGGTGTAGACATGGTCCAATGTATTGTTGCTCCTACAGTATTATGTTGGTGTAGACATGGTCCAATGTATGTGTAGCAACCTGAACATATGCTTATTATTCAGATGTGCTGACTTGCCTTTTATCTCCCCTTTGTGCACCAAGACATTCTAATTCGTTTCCACTGATATTCTCACGAACAATGACGCAAGCTCCTCCTCCTTCTATCGCTGGAATATGGATTATAAACAGTAAAACTGGATCATATTCGATCCACCCAGTTCTCTTTATGTGGGGCTAGGTGGTGGGGCCAGCAGGGGGCGGCAGGTGGCAGGCGGAGCGTGGAGAGAAGCAAGCAACGAGGAAGAGGGAATCTCCTGGAGGTGAGGGGAGCAGGAAGGCTCTCTTCGTGTGGGATGTAGCCATGAACAGTCGCAGCTACCACGGGAGGTGTTTTGGAATAGCCCCGTGAGAGAAGTGAGCCAGAGAGCCCCGCCGGAGCGAGCGACGGGTGACGAGACATACTTGCTAGTGACGGGTTATTCTAGAAGCATCCGTGATAGTGCGTGAGTAAGAGAAACCGACCCAAGGACTAACGTCCATAGATAGCGTGGTACAGTAGCAGTGTGACCGGTATAGTTAGCATGCTGCTAACGGCTATATAGACTCCAGTATACCCCGGGCGCGAGGCGCTGAAGAGACCGGTGGTGTAGTCAGCCACATTGCGTGACAGTATAACCGTATACAGAAGGGTGGGCAAGAGTATTGCTGCGCGCCAACCCAGCACCGGCTGTCAGCAGCCGTCTTCACCGGCGTTCTGCATCTGCTCTGCACCGGCTGTGTTCAGCCAGCACGGGAGTCGTCCCATCCAGCAGAGGTCGCCATCACACAGCACGCGCTCTCAGCCCACCACTGCCCCTGCTCCAGCCCCGCTTGCGGGCGCCCATGACGAGAGCGTTCGACGCCATCTTGCCACCCGGACGGTGGTGGAGCGGCGAGGCCGCCATGTTGGTTGAGTACAATTGAGCATCTACGCTCTGGAGCTATTACACAGTACACAGTGTGGTGTGGCCTACGGGTGAAGCTAATGGTTGCTAACCATAGTCCACAGGGGTACCCCATACACATTACATGCCGGCATTAGCATAGGACTTTTGTTCTGGTACAGTGGGCCCACATTTTTTAGTTATTTTGAGTGTGATAAAGTGTATGGTTTGATTGACTGTCATGCCTCTTAACTTCCCTTCTTGTTCCAACTGTTTCTCCCTGGGGTCGAAGGTATTATTGTATAAGTGCTATATATGTTATTATTCTAATTATTAGTAATTAGGAATAATGATAGTGTATGCCATTTGACTCATTGCAGTAATACTTGTCACTGCCCAGTATAATTAATACTAAACAACTAAGACGGGAATTGTTGTGTGTGCGTGTCCATTCCTGTGCCCAGTATTAACTCTTTTGGTGTGGGTAACGTATATATGATTGACCCCTTCCTACCCAACTCTCCCCTTTTCATTGTAAGGTTTCTAGTGGTCATCAAGGGAGGGTACTGCTTGCAGGAGGGACGAATCCATTTAGGCATATCAGTCACTAGGTGTGGGAGGGCCCACGGAGGTAATCAGGGAAGTGAGAGCGAGTTGGGGAGTACTGCTGACCGCCCCGGAGAGGCGAGGAGGACCAGAGTACCAAACCAGGTTGATAATTCCCGGGCCCCATTCACTCCCACTACCGGGTCCCGGTTTGACGCTCCAGGCCCAAAGACGAGGGTGCAGTCAGACAGAGCTCTACTGTGTCCAGCTACCTTGTGACTGCCAGCAACCGTTCCCACGAAGCAGGGATAATCCACCCTGCTACATATGCATCAAAGAGAGCATTACGGATGTGGTGACGTTGTTTCTGACCAGAGAGACAACGCTGAACTCTGTCTGTCTTCTGTCTGCTGTGTCTTTCCTTTCTCTCTGCCATGTCTGTCCTCTCTCTGCTGTGTATGTCCTCTCTGTCATGTCTGTCCTCTCTCTCTCTGCTGTGTCTGTCCTCTCTGTCATGTCTGTCCTCTCTCTCTCTGCTGTGTCTGGCAGCGGTTTATTCTATAACAACAGGATACTGTAAACTAAGTAAACAGAATACACAGTAGTACTAGTAGTAGTACAAACTGATTGCAATCTGCTTGCATAAAAACATTATATAAAATCACATTCTGAGGTCAGTGTTAAAGTGCCACATGGAAGAGGTCTGGTTAGTGGTTAGAGTTAGAGGTGGTCTAGGTCTGGTTAGGGTAACTTAGGGGTAGTTAAGCATTCATTATAAATGTATTATTATTATTTAGATAGATGGATGTAAAGGGCTAGACCAACTCTTAACCAGTGATGGGCAAGCTACTTGGAAAATGTAGTAAGCTACACTACAAGTTACTCTCGATTAAATATAGCTCAACTACAATGGAAGCTATCCCCAGATAAATGTAGCAAGCTACACTACAAGAACATGGCAAAAATAGCTAACTACATCGGCACTACTTTTTTATTTAATTTTTTTTAACTTTATGATCAAGTTTCCACCAAACAAATAGGCAGGCAAAAAAAAGGTTCAGTTTGATTGTTTATTAGAAAATTGAAACAAGCCCTCGGTCTGGCTTTTTGTGTCATCCTTTTAACATGAACTTGTATTATGTACAAAATGTTAATAAAGTATGAGGAAAGAACTGTGGAAACGTAATAAATAAAAGGCAGTGAAACAATAATCAAATAAACACCAAAATATATACTCTCTCTATTGGAATGGAGACTTTTCAGTACAGGATAAACTGCCCACTTTATCAACCAAAAACACACTTCTTCAATATCTGAATTTTAACTAATAATAACTGTCTTACTGCATTTTACTATTATGCTACCATGTCTATACTACCACCAACTATGCTAATATGTCTATACTACTACAGTATGTACTCAGAGTATAACACTCAAGCTCGACACTGCTAGACAAACACTACTACTTATCCTTGGCTGCTAGATATGTACCACTCCTGCTGACTTGTTGTACACAATTTGTAAGTTGCTTTGAATGAAAGCGTCAGCTAAATGACCAAATGTATTTAAATATGTAACTCACAAAACATTCCATGGCCCCAAAATCATGTGGGGACCCCCCCTGGGGGTCCTGACCGACCCACAGGTTGAGAACCACTGCTCTAGGTGATCTTTTCCCTCTTAGTGTATGTATTTATGTTAGTTTGTTTTTTCTTTTCTCCACCCCCATAATATTGTTCATTTTCTGCCTACAGTGAAACATGATAGCAGCTATCTGTTAGTTAAAGCTGTTGACAAAAAGTGCACTGACTTGTGTGCTGTTTGGGAACAGTTGACAATGTTTATGTAAAGCTTTTCATCAGCTCACCTGAATATGTGTTCTCAAGTTAGTGCTGGGCGTGTGGGAAGTTGAGAGCAGCTTCGTTTTTGGCTGACACAATAAACACCTAAACACATATGTTTTAGGCATTTTTTCAGTCAAACTCATACATTTTTCCAGATAGGGCCATGGAGAGGCATTGTTGTTATTGACATCATCTTCATCAATGCCATCAGCCCTGGAAACATCGAATCCCTCTGCTATTTCGCACGGACTGGTTCATTCATTCATTCAGTGGTCTGTGTTTTGATTTTCACTTCTTGATTTGCGGAGCTGGAGTGGCATGTCCCGCCCTATCCTGCCTCTGATTGGCCTACCCGTAATGTTTTGGCCTAACCTTACCCAATCGTGAGTCGTCATACTCATATCTAAACCAACCAACCAATCATAGTGGGTTTTCTCCAGGGAGTTTTTTTTCCTCACAAATCTTTATTTAGTCTGTTTCTCCGGATAGTAGTGTGTAGCGTTTTGCTCACGCTACGTCACTACTTGATTCTAAAAATAGCTGCACTACAGAGAACGCTACTTGGTTCAAAAGTAGCGACGCTACCATCACGCTACTGAGAAATGTAGTTAAGCTATGTAGCGTCGCTACTTGTAGCTAGCTACTGCCCAACACTGCTCTTAACCCCTATCCGGACCTAGACCACCTCTAAGTCACAACCCTAACTTAGGGGTTAGAGTGTGAGGTTTGGTCTGTTCCCCGCCACACGCTCCGTTCCTTTAAGGTACTATGTTGATTGATGCATTCCCCGCCACGCGCTCCGTTCCTTTAACACTATGGGTGCCGGAGGTTAAATTCATGCTATACCATGGGTTGCCAGCTCTATTTGTCTATGGATAAGTACCCCTTCTTTGCATGGCTATAACTTTTTAAATTCTATTGCTACATTGCCATTATTAGGGCCCATTCAAAGTCCTATATGTATTGTTCATTGTGTAGCAACGTTAAACTTTTTCATTCACATATTCATAGTAAAGTATGGTCTAATGTATAAGTATGTTTTCATCTCTTTCTGCAGCTTTCTCCAGAACGTGATCTATAGCCCCAAATGCATTATATTGATGATGAAATACAGTTTGATGGCAATCGGGGCGATATAAAAAATGTCAATTGGACGTACTTCTAGAATGATCTACGTATGATCTGATGATGACCGGAAGGGGCGGGGGATCGTTTATAATTCCGTGGGCAGCGTTATATCATTCATCTAGTGTGGGTCATATGTTCATCATAACAGTTTATATGGAACACGTTCAAGAATAACGCTGAATCTCACCAGATCTTCCTCGCGCCGTTGGACGATCAGCGTGGTGTAGACCGTTTTCGATTATGGGATGTTTATCCTGATGAACCATTTCCAGCTTGTATAATACTATATACGTCCAAATCATGTTGTTTATCGAGTTATTGGCAATGGATCGCTATTATATTGTGACGAGCCAGAGTGCCGGCAGCCAAACCGAGTGCCCGGAAGTAATATGGCCGACCAGCACAACCTCCATAGCACTTCCTGTTTGGCGATTGCGCCGATCGGCCACCAGATGGCGCTCCTGAACCGCCAGAGAGCTCAGTGGGTCCTCCTGGTGGATCTCAGGCCAGCGGAGGGGAAATATGAATCCGATCACAGATTTTTTAAATATTGATATTAAAGACGCTGTAAAGCGTCCTTCGGCAACTTGAGCATGGCCGGGAATGACGCTGTAAAGCGTTTCCCGGCAGTTAAAGTGTGGTGCCGTGTTGATTGGTGCATTCCCCGCCACACGCTTTTGGAGCAAGTATCGATCTCATCACGCAGCTGTCACAGTTTGTAATTAGCGCCCCTGAAGGCTTTATATACACAGACCTTCTTGCTATCGTTGTCGGGTCGTTCTGGAATACAACTGCTTTGCCTGCTTTTTTCCCGTTGCTGTTTCCTGGTCTATATTCTCTCCAGGACCTTTCTGTGGAGAACTGTTTGGAGCTGCGCCTTGTTACCCGTTACGCGTTGCACTTGGGTGAGTGGAATCAAACCCCTCTGGATAATTTGGATTGTGTGTTATTGAAGAAACACTGAAGATATCCTTTTGTTTGCTCTGGATAAGTTCTGATTGTGTGTTATTGAAGAAACACTGAAGAGATAATTTTGTTTGCTCTGGATAATTCTGATTGTGTTATTGAAGAAGCACTGAAGATATAATTTTGTTTGCACTGGACTCAGCCGGATTGTGTGTTATAGAAGAAGCACTGAAGACATCTTTTGTTTCCACTGACTCTGCTAATTGTGTGTTGGGGAAAACACTGATACCTATCTCTTTCTCCGTTTCCCACCTCGAGGAAGAGCTGGGAGTATCTGCAGAGCCGCTACAACATCATATGCCAAATTCCCACCACTGTCGCCAGGAGGATTCTGCAGAGCGGCTGATGACTCTGCCGGAGGCAGTCTCCCCGTTTGTTTGATTACTGTACCTATTCCATCTTTTGACTCTGTAAATAAATACGCCCTAGCATTTGGCTAACTCTGAACTTCCTGTCTGTGCCGTTGCGTTTTAGGTCAGTTACAAACCATAACATAGAGTTAGAGGTGGTCTAGGTCTGGTTAGGGGTTAGAGTTAGAGGTGGTCTAGGTCTGGTTATACTGATCCGATACCAGTGCATACATAAAAGAAAAAGAAAAATGATATTATATAAATTATAAAAAAAAAAAACTTTTCTTTTTTACAGCTACTGTTTTATATATACTGTTTTTTTAGTAATAACTAGAAAGTAATGGTATTTATTCAACAACAGATGCTTGTATAGATTAGTATTAGTATCATTAATTGACAACTATGCTCAATGAGTTCACCCACGGAAAGGTTGTTGGCACATTGGTTCCGCACGGACGTTATACGCTGTTGCACTTGCTACCAGAAGACTCCGTTTAAGTTAGCTACTGTAGTAGCAGAGGCTCTGTTGTGATTTTTAATGCAAAATAAATATTCAACATTCTCTTTTGAGACTCCGCCTCAGACTCTTATCATTTGGCACTAAAAGCTAAACATTGTCACCGGTATGGCTGTCCGCATTATGTCATTAATTGCGTGCATGTGTGGGAGAGGTCGATCAGTTAGCCACGTTAGCGTGAGCTAGCAGTTAACGCAAGCTAGATGGAAAGACAAACAATGTAACGTTACTGGTGAAAAAGTTATTTACCTTGGAATACTCCTTTGCCAACTTGCTGTACTTTGCTTGCAGGGCTGCAGCTGGATTATGAATAGTCCCAACTTTAGCCAAGGTAACGTTAAGCTAAAACTAGCTTTTCAGATAGCTCTTCAGCTAATGCTAATAACAGAGCTCCCCGTCACACTGCTCTGTCGGGACGATGGCATAATAATAATGTGAATTATTCGAAAAAGTTATAATTATTTTGTCTCGTCTTGTTTTAGTCAACAATATCAACATACATGGAGAGAAATTTCGTCCTGGTTTTTGTAAATTACATTTTTGTGTCCTCAGTTGTGGTCAACGATATTTAATTAACTATTTAATCACGTTAGCGTCACATGGTCTTTAATAACGTGACGTCACGTCTCGTTGTCGTCATGAAAAAAAACTTTGTTGACGAACATCTTTCGTCATAATTTTTGTTGACAAAATTAACACTGAGTCTGTACTTAGTTCATGTCTTTCTTAACACTTTCGCGGCCACTTGGATCCGTCTAAAATCACTCTAGACGGCCAGCATTTCTAAACAGACTTGCATAGTCCGTGGGGCTGTTTGTAGAGCTACATCTATACTTTATAGTATTGCTATCTGTCCATTCTCATTGTCAATTGAGACCATAAACCGTCCCTTCAAAATGGCTTAAAGAAATAATTTTTTCATCAATACGTTCTCATTTTATAGCATCTTGAATAGCGTTATAAGGGATTTCGGCTGGGATATTTCCTGGAAGGCGAGATACAGGCCGCTAAGCTACTAACGTTAAATCCAATGGCATTTCGGCTATACAGAAGCTACAGTTAAAAATCAAACTGCATATGATCGGTATGATGGTCCACCATGAATGCATGAAAGGGGGGGACGGGGGACCTCGTTTCTGATTATTGATTACTGTCATGTACAAAGGTCTAAGGACCACACAGAATAATAACTGGAGCCGGCTGCACATGAGCAAAAACAGCCTCTCTCAGTAAATGCTTTCAAAACAGTCCCGGGCAGGTAGGTAATAACGTACACAAGGCGCTTTTCCAAAAATAGTAAATTATATTTATTATGCAGGGTAGGGATTGAAACCTCCACTGATATTTGAACAAAAGGGAAAAAAACAACCCACAAACAATTAACAAACAGGGATACGGGTAATGGGAGAACACACAAGGTAATAATAATACAAGTAAACTAAATAAGCGCCCACAGGCACTAACCAACCAGCCAGAGGTTGGTACTGGGAAAACCCCCAGCAAAAGGTATCAAAGGTACAAGTCCACACTCAGTGGAACTAGGCCTAAAGCCAACAAGAGAATACTCAATAGTTGAGAAGTGGCGCAGAGGCCAACAATATCTACATATATATACTTAAAGGTACAAGCTCACCTGGATAAACAAAGAAACTCTAACCATGCAGCTCACGGTGTAGGATGAACACCACTTTAACCCTAGTACTTAGAGTGTAGGATGAATCACCACTCTAACCATATAGCTCACAGTGTAGGATGAATCCAAAGTGGCCAACAATATATATATCCCACACAACAGTGGTTAACAATGGCAACCTCACTCCACTCTGGTCACTGGCAATTGACAGAATGAGGCGCCCCGATGTGTGTGTGCTGTCAGGTATTTGTCCACCCGCCCCTCTCGAGGTGATTGCCATCAGCTGTCACTCATTAGGCAATCAGCACTCTTCAGTGTAGGGACGGGCGGCACCTGGCAGGAAGAGAAGAAGAGACAGCATTAGCCATCATGCACAGACACACACACATCACATACAAAACACAACACATTAAATATACTAACCTGATGTTCAGATGGTGTCATAAATATAGTAATAATGGTAATGACCAACCCACGTACCCATGTACGTCACAATTACCAATAACCGCGTTAGCCTCAGTAGCCACATTCGCTGACTGGGTGGATGGCTATCATAACAAGCCCTGATCAGCATGTAATTTACGTGAAAAAGATCTTACCGTGGGCCGGTTGGATCCCCCAAAGGATTTCCCAGTTATCGATCGCCATCTGGTAGATCGATATGTCCATTGGCTGATGATATATTCCTTTACTGCACACTGAAATCCGCGTCCCAAAACGTATTCCAAGCTACAGGCTATAGGCATCGCTTCATGTTAGCAGAAAACTACATTGTAAATCCAGAAAAAACAAGACAACTTCTGCCACAGGGAACACTGCATTATCGAGATAGCGCCCCTAAGAGGATCTGGCCGGTAATGCACTTTTTCGAATTCAAAGAGTAGGGTACTTCTGCAGTGCTGCTCGGTGACATCGAGTAGGTTATTACAATGGAATAAAAGCCAAAACAACCTTGCCACGGACATGTCCGTGGTTGGTCCTCAACTGTTGGATTCGAAACACGGATTTATCTGTGGTCGGGCGCCATTGTGTTAATCAAACGGTGGTCAGATAGTCTGTTTAGAGACACATAGCATTGAAGTTTGCTTCGGGTGTTTGTGGTAGATGTCAAATAGTTCATGTACCTTTCTTTATCTATAATGTGGTTGGGCCGTCCTGAGGCCTTGTGCTGGTGGAGGAGGTGAGCCTCAGGACCAGCTCTATCTTCTCCTCTTGGCTGATAGAGTTGGGGTCACTTGCTTTTAGGTGTTTGTAGAATTTGATTGCTTGTTATTTATTAATTATGTCTGTCTGTCTGTCTGTCTGTCTGTCTGTCTGTCTGTCTGTCTGTCTGTCTGTCTGTCTGTCTGTCTGTCTGTCTGTCTGTCTGTCTGTCTGTCTGTCTGTCTGTCTGTCTGTCTGTCTGTCTGTCTGTCTGTCTGTCTGTCTCTCTCTCTCTCTCTCTCTCTCTCTCTCTCTCTCTCTCTCTCTCTCTCTCTCTCTCTCTCTCTCTCTCTCTCTCTCTCTCTCTCTCTCTCTCTCTCTCTCTCTCTCTCTCTGGATTCAGTCCTATAGTGAAGTACTGAAATGCAGTACTATTCCAAATACAGTAATCACACTAATTTCTCCTGTAGTTTATTTCTTTATTTCTTTATTTCAGATCCCCATTAATAGCCTCAGCAGTGACTATTCTTCCTGGGGTCTGGATACAAACATATAAAATCAAACAAGAATAATCAATAAAACAACATAAAAACAGACATACAAACAAATATAGAACAATAACAAATATACAAACATATAGAACAAATCAAATATAAAAAAATATATATATCAATAAAACAACTAATGGAGACATCTCAGAGAAAACTAAAACGTGCTCAAAAACAGCACGACATTCCATACACTAATACTCTAATACTCCTCATAACCACTAGACAAAGACATTCTAAATCAACACATAACCCAACACAAGAACCCATTCATTAGACACAGATTAGACCCAACCAAAATCAACCTCTTTCTGCATTACAGCCCCTCTTAGTCTCCTCTTGAATCCCCCTTACTGGTAATTGAAACCAAATACTATTCCAGTAGGACATTGCCCTGTACAATACAGTTTTCTTTAAGGCTTCAGTTCTGGGTCTCGGCAGGGCGAACTGACCCCTCAAGGCTTGTCTAGTGCCATAGCCATGACCATCACTAGTAAGCACCAGCTGCGAAAAGAGGCACACAGGTTTACAATACAGTAATCACGTTACAGTTACTGTTACTGATCTAACACACAAGTAGTGACCTTCATTAAATACCTTTATTGTTGTGGATCCCAATACATATTAATGAGATGATTCCCTCTTTATTGATGTAATACATCTATTGAAATGTAGCTTCAATCACATCTGATGACTGGATTACTGAAGTCTGACATGTGCTGGTTGGGAGAGAAGAGAAAGGGGGAGGGGATGTAACTTCTTTAGTTACAAAGATTTAATTTCCTGCACTCTGGTGAATTTTAGTGCATGTGAATCACAAACTAATGAGCCAACAACTGCTTAGTACAATCTACTGTTATAAACCTCAAATAAATGTAGTCTGGGCCTGCTGAGAGGTCCGCCGACTCATGCTGTTTGAATGTCAGGCTCCCGATATCAAGTGCAGGCCTGGTTGTAAGTAACGATAGCTGGATTTAGGTGGGAGGAAGGACAGAACTTAGATTATTTTTAGAAGGAGTGGTCTCTGGATTTACAAGATGTATTGACACCTGTATGTATTGATTGTATTTATGTATTGAGTTCCTCATTAGTTTGTTACCATTAGAGTTTCATGGATAGGCCGGTCTGGAGCAGAAATCAGCTTTTGACAGAACCTGACGTGGTTTCTGAAACCTCTTCTTTTCACCATGCCAGTCAACAGTAAACTGTTCCTGCTGCATAGTATTTCGTGTCCCTCTCAATTTGTATGTTTGTAGATCTTTTTTGAAATTTGAGAGAGACTATGATTTTGGGTGTTTATTTTTTTTATTCTTGTCGTCTTCTTTTTCTGCTGTTGTTTTCTTTGGGATCAACAGTAGCAAGAGATCTTAAAATTGGGCCATTCGTTGAGAGTTCTTAGTTGGTAAGCAGCAGTGAACAGGGACTGGTCCAGGGAAGCCCAAAATAGTTCAAACTTGAGAGGGTTCAGATGAGGACCGGTGCTACTCAGACTTGGACCATAGTGATCATCATAAAGGAAGGTACTTGTGCTACTCAGACTTGGACCATAGTGATCATCATAAAGGAAGGTACTGGTGCTACTCAGACTTGGACCATAGTGATCATCATAAAGGAAGGTACTGGTGCTACTCAGAATTGGTCCATAGTGATCATCATAAAGGAAGGTACTGGTGCTACTCAGACTTGGACCATAGTGATCATCATAAAGGAAGGTACTGGTGCTACTCAGACTTGGACCATAGTGATCATCATAAAGGAAGGTACTGGTGCTACTCAGACTTGGACCATAGTGATCATCATAAAGTAAGGTACTGGTGCTACTCAGACTTGGACCATAGTGATCATCATAAAGGAAGGTACTGGTGCTACTCAGACTTGGACCATAGTGATCATCATACAGGAAGGTACTGGTGCTACTCAGACTTGGACCATAGTGATCATCATAAAGGAAGGTAGGTACTGGTGCTTCTCAGACCTGGTCCATTGTGATCATCTATCTGTGACAGTCGATATATTCTGGTTAGAGTCTGTCTCTGCTTTCTATCTGTGACAGTAGAGATATTCTGGTTAGAGTCTGTCTCTGCTTTCTATCTGTGACAGTAGAGATATTCTGGTTAGAGTCTGTCTCTGCTTTCTACAGTATCTGTGACAGTAGAGGTATTCTGGTTAGAGTCTGTCTGCTTTCTATATGTGACAGTAGAGATATTCTGGTTAGAGTCTCTCTGCCTTCTGTCTGTGACAGTAGAGATATTCTCATTAGTAGTTTGTCTGCTTTCTATCTGTGACATTAGATGTATTCTGGTTAGAGTCTCTCTGCCTTCTGTCTGTGACAGTAGAGATATTCTCATTAGTAGTCTGTCTGCTTTCTATCTGTGACATTAGATGTATTCTGGTTAGAGTCTGTCTGCTTTCTATCTGTGCCAGTAGATATATTCTGGTTAGAGTCTGCCTGTGTTCTATCTGTGACAGTAGATGTATTCTGGTTAGAGTCTGTCTGCTTTCTATCTGTGCCAGTAGATATATTCTGGTTAGAGTCTGCCTGTGTTCTATCTGTGACAGTAGATGTATTCTGGTTAGAGTCTGTCTGCTTTCTATCTGTGCCAGTAGATATATTCTGGTTAGAGTCTGTCTGTGTTCTATCTGTGACAGTAGCTGTATTCTGGTTAGAGTCTATCTGTTACAGTAGAGATATTCTGGTTAGAGTCTGTCTCTGCTTTCTATCTGTGACAGTAGATATACAGTAGAGATAGTCTCATAACATTCTAATCTACTTTAGCTTTTAGTTTCTTATTTCTAATATGTCTATAGTTTTCTTTACATTGTGTTATAACTCTGTCTCTTTCTGTCTCTCTCTCTCTCTATGTATATCTGTGTGTGGGTGTGTGTCTCTCTCTTTCACGCTCCCACTTCCTCTCTGTATCTGTCTCTCTGTTATTCTCTTTCTGTGTCTATCTCTCTGTCTTTTTCTCTGTCTATCGCTCCCTTCCAAGTCAAGTCAAGTCAAGAGTTTTATTTGTCACGGCATACAAGCATACTCTTTCTCTCTCTCTCTCTCTCTCTCTCGCTCTCTCTCTCTCTCTCTCTCTCTCTCTCTCTCTCTGTGCGCATGCGTGTGTATGGTGGTGGAGGAGCGTGGAGGAGCATTTGCGGTGTGAGTGAAACTCTAACTTTTTCTCTAACTTGTTGTGTTTAATGTTATGAATTAGACTATTGCTTATTTATTGTGTGCTTTTACGAGAGTGTTGGCTTTAGTTGTTTCGGTTGAGTTTAGCCGTAGTATAGATGGACAATTGTTTGGTGAGGGCTGCGTCGTGCCTTTACACAGGCATGGCGGAGCAAGGAGGAGTGCCCTCCGGTTTGGAGAGACTTACACGCAAACACGGCTTGCGACTCTCTCCAGACCACGGTGTGTCAGTGGAAGAATGTTGTTTGGCTATCGGCGCAGTCGTGGGATATGCGAGCGTTAAGTCAGCTTCTAGGATGAATAGAGCAGTTGTCATTTTTCTTGATTCTACCGTTAAAGTGAATCAGATGGTGGAAAGTGGAGTGGTGATTCGGGAGACGCTTACTACAGTGTTTCCACTCGTCACCCCCCCGAATCCAGCCAAACGTGTTATAATTTCGAATGTCCCCCCGTTTTTGAAAAATTGACTTTTGGAGAAAGAACTGTCAAGACACGGGCAGTTAGTTTCACCGATTACAATGTTCTCTCTCGGGGGTACCTCGCGTCACGTTAAACATGTTGTGTCTTTTAGGAGACAAGTGCATATGATTCTGAAGAAGAAAGATGAGGAACTGAGTTTAGTTTTCAAATTTAGGCTTGACGATTTTGACTACGACATTCATGTGAGCTCAGGCAGAATGAAGTGCTTTGGATGCGGGGAAGAGAGTCATTTAATTTGTGCATGCCCAGCGAAAAGGGGTGAACAGCCGACTGCTGGTGCGGAGGCTACAAAGACCGCAGATAGCAGTCAGACAGCAGCGAATAAGCCTTCGGCAGCTGCCCGCACTGCAGCGAGTACACCTACTGTTACACGCACAGCAGCGGAGACAAGTGTGAGTGAGAGGCCAGTTGCAATTATTGCAAAAGCTCAGGTACACAGTGGAGAGAGCGGGGGAAATGTTGTGCAGGCGCAAGCCGCGCAAAGCATCAGCACTATTCAGGGGAATCTGCTAATTGATTTGAATAGTGATACTCAGGTCGAAGTGAGAGAGGATTTGGAGAGTACAGCAACCAGGATAGCGGAGTCTGTACTGGTTGAGGAGGATGAGACAGAGATGGAGTTTTCAAAAGTTGTACGAAAGAGGAAAAGCAGGGCTACTTCGAGGGCTACTGGCGGGCAGGACGCGAAGGCAGCTAGGAAGGAGCAGAGCCCCGCCCCCTCTCAAACGAGGCAAGGCTCAGGAAATAAAGGACAGGACGCACAGTCACAGGACAGTAGTAGCAGCAGTGAGGAAGAGGAGGATGTGCTCTTGAGTTTTCAAGTTTCAAGTTTCTTTAATAGTTGTCATACAGAAGTACAGAATACTTTCATACAAAATGCTTCTCACTGTTACGCTCCAGAGACTGTGCTAGACAAGATAGTATCAAATAACATAGTATAGCATGTAATTTTAGAAGAAGAAAATGAGGTCACAGTGTTCGGTATAGACATATGTACAATGTTCTGAGTTACCATATAATATACAATACTATGCCGTGTACTAATGTACAGTACTATATAGTGCAAAGCAGAAATGGGATGAGTGATTTATCACAGCCTGAGTTCTCTTTCGAACAGATAAAAACATTTTTGAAAAATACCAAAGGTAAATCTATTAAATTAGAGGAATTTTTCCCTGATTTAAGGAAGTTTCATGATTCTGTCACAATACACATGAGGAGTGGGGAGGACGCAGGGCTACCTTTTTTCTCTCACCAAGAGGGATTCCGCTTAAAGAAAATATTATCAAAAGTCAGAGCAAAAATCAATGAGGAGGCTGTTGGTCCTGATGATGTATAGGCCTAATGTGTTTTTTTGCTATTGTTTGGTTGCTGCTGTGCTGTATACTAAACATGTGTGAATTTAAACTGGGGTCTTTAAACGTTAATGGTGCTAGAGAAGATGGTAAGAGAGCTGCCTTGTACAGCCTGATCAGGGGCAAGAAGCTAAATGTTACTTTTCTTCAGGAAACTCACAGCACGGTTGAAAATGAATCTGACTGGAAGAGGGAGTGGGGTGGGGGAGCTTTCTTCAGTCATAAGAGTAGTAACAGTGGGGGAGTTGGCTTTCTTTTTTCTAGGGATTTTCTACCTGCTTCATGTGTTGTTGATGAGATCATTCCAGGCAGGTTGCTTAAACTCTGTGCTGTATTTGAAAATGTAAAGATGTGTTTTGTAAATGTATACGCTCCAACGGTGGGGTTGGAAAGGTTATTGTTTTTGGATCAATTAAAAGATACTCTTAGTGCTTGTAGTAGTGAGGAGTATCTGTTTGTGGGTGGTGATTTGAACTGCACTGAAGATCCTGTGTTAGACAGGAATCATCAGGAGCCGCATGCGGCTTCTAAAGCCTGTCTTATACGACTGGTTGAAACCATTGAACTGTGTGATATTTGGAGATATCTCCACAGTAATCAGCGGCAGTATACCTGGGCTCATTCCAGGGATAATTATTTATCGTTAGCCAGGCTTGATCGTTTGTATTGTTTTAAACATCACATGAGTGTGGTCACAAGCTGTTCCATAAGTCCGGTGGGTTTATCTGACCACTCCCTTGTCCAGTGTTCCATTTTTATAAAAAATGTAAAGTGTAAAAGTGCATATTGGCACTTTAATGTCTCTCTGTTGGCTGACAATGGTTTTAAGGATGCTTTTGGTTCTTTTTGGGCTGACTATAGGCAAACTAAACGTGACTTTAGTTCACTGCAACAGTGGTGGGATGTAGGTAAAATACATATAAAACAGCTTTGCCTACAGTACACTCTCAATGTTACAAGAGACATGGCCAGATCTATGAGAGCTCTGGAGAGAGAAGTGATGGAGATGCAGGAGTTGGCAGGCTCCACTGGAGAAAGAGAACATATTGAAGTTTTCAAAAGGAAAAAATCAGCTCTGTCTGACCTGCTGGGTATCTCTGCTAGGGGCGCTCTGGTTAGATCCCGTTTTCAAAACGTGGTCCAGATGGATGTTCCGTCTCACTTTTTCTTTGGTTTGGAGAGCAAGAATGGCCAAAAGAGGCTGCTACACTCTCTGAGGTCAGACACTGGGCAGATGCTGCATGAGACAGCCGACCTCCGTCAGTGTGCGGTTGGTTTCTACAAAGAGCTCTATAGAACTGAGTACCAAGAAGAGCCGGAGGTGGCACGGTCCTTCTTTGAGGGCCTCCCTAGAGTCTCAGCTGAGGACGGCGCAGAGCTGGAAGCACTGCTGTCAGGCCAAGAGCTGCTAGAGGCTTTGCAGAGCATGCAGAGTGGGAAGGCGCCTGGGATTGACGGTCTCCCGGTTGATTTTTACAAGTCTCTCTGGTCTGTGATTGGTGAGGATCTTTTGAGTGTCCTCAGTGATAGTCTGAGAAAGGGGAGGCTGCCTCTGAGCTCTAGGAGAGTGGTCATCACTCTCCTGCCCAAGAAGGGAGACTTACAGAACATCAGGAACTGGCGTCCAGTGTCTTTACTCTGCTCCGATTATAGAGTGCTCTCAAAGGTACTGGCAATGAGACTGAGGAAGGTGATGGAGCAGGTCATCTATGTGGACCAAACCTACTGTGTGCCCAGCAGGTTGATATCTGACAACATTACGTTGATTCGAGATATTTTGGACCTCTCTGGTGTTTTGGGTTGTGAACTTGGTCTGATTTCTCTAGATCAAGAAAAGGCTTTTGACCGAGTTGAACATCAGTACCTGTGGAAAGCAATGCAGGCTTTTGGTTTCAGCTCTGGGCTTATAGCTATGATCCAGGTCTTGTACAGAGACATTGAGAGTGTACTTAAGATTAACGGTGGTTTAAGTGCGCCTTTTGAGGTTCAGAGGGGAGTCCGACAGGGCTGTTCTTTATCAGGAATGTTGTACTGTCTGGCCATAGAGCCGCTGTTACACAGATTAAGGACTCATTTGTCGGGTTTTTCTTTTCCGGGTTGTGACATAAAATTCAAACTGTCTGCATATGCTGATGATGTTATGATTATGGTAAAGTCCCAGCACGATATTAATATTGTACAATCAAATGTGAGGGCTTTTGGTACTCTCTCTTCTGCTAGGGTGAACTGGCAGAAGAGTGAGGCCTTAGCAGTGGGTAAAGGGCCAATTGATGGACTTGTGTTACCTGGAGGCCTGACTTGGAAGAGGGGAGGCCTAAAGTACTTGGGGATTTATCTTGGGGATGAGGTATTTTCTTCCAAGAATTGGGACGGTGTGGTGGAGCAAGTGGAGGGCCGGCTGAAGCGATGGAAATGGATTCTTCCAAAACTGTCGCTGAAAGGTCGGGTCCTTATTATCAACAATCTTGTGTCCTCCATGCTGTGGCATCGGCTAGCATGTACGGACCCGCCGCTGAACCTACTGTCTAAGGTGCAGGGGTTGATGGTGGACTTCTTCTGGGACCGGTTGCACTGGGTCCCGCAGAGTGTCCTTTTCCTGCCCAAGGAGGAAGGGGGACAGGGGCTTGTCAACTTGGCAAGTAGGGGAGCTGCGTTCAGGCTCCGTTTCATTCAGAGACTCCTGACAGGACCGGCTGATCTGGTCTGGAGACCTGTGGCCCGAGCCATACTGGAGCGGTGTGGTGGGCTAAGTCTGGCTGAGCCAATGTTCCTCATGGATTTAAAGGGATGTACAATGAAAAACCTGCCCCGTTTCTACAAGGGACTGTTAACAGTGTGGGGCTTGTTTACGAAAGAGAGACTGAAGGACGGTGGCTCTTTGTACTGGCTTCTGAGGGAGCCGGTGGTTCATGGGACTCGTTTTCAGGGTGGGGCCGAGCCAGCACTGAGGCAAAGGCTGTGTGAGGCGAAGATGTTCACGTTGGGCAATGTGCTGGAGGTGTGCGGTCCCCTTTTTGATAATGCTGCCGGTCTGGCCTCACAGCTGGGCACAAGGTCTGTCAGGGTGATGGGCCGCCTATTGGGAGGCTGGAAACAGCAGCTGACTGATAATGAACTGGAAATGTGTGTTGATTATTGTAATGGTCAGTTATTGCCTGCTGTAAATGATTCTTTTCCTGAGGTGAAACTTATCCCTATTTTTAAATGTGATGGTTGTCTGTTAGAGGTGAGCAGTGCTGCTGATTGCAGGCTGAGCACCATGGTGGGCAAAGCTATGTATTACCTGTGTGTTAAAGTGTTGAACCAAAACAGGCTGAAGGATAGGGTTGACACTCCATGGAGAGCTCATCTGGGCCTACAGGAGGCTCAGAGGCCTGAGTGGAGAACACTGTACAAACCACCGTTAACTAAAAGGATTGGGGATTTACAATGGAGAATTTTACATGGTGCAGTTGCTGTGAACGCTTTTGTCTCTGTGATTAATTCTGATGTTGAAGACACCTGTCCTTTCAAGACACCTGTCCTTTCTGCACAGAGAGGGAAACAGTTTTTCACTGTTTTTTAAAGTGTGACAGGCTCTTGTTTTTTTTCAGTTCCTGACCCGCATGTTTGTGATGTTTGATGAACATCTTACTCCAGAGATGTTTATTTTGGGGTACAGGTACAGCAGGAAGAGGAGGTTAAAATGTCAGCTCTTCAACTTCCTGCTGGGTCAGGCAAAAATGGCCATTTATCTAAGTAGGAGGAAAAAGATTGAGGATTCAGTGCTGGTAGATACCACTATTTTGTTTAGAGGTATGGTAAAGGCAAGGTTACGAACGTATTTTCATTTTTACAAGTTGACCAGCAATGTAGCAGAGTTTGAGATGATATGGTGTTACAAGTGGGTGTTGTGTACAGTTGTGGAGGAGTTGGAGTTGGTTTTTGGCTTTGTTCTGATGTGAAGTTTGTCTTATTTTTCTTGATTTGAGTTGCTGTTCTGTGTTTTGCAGTATACATTCTGATGTATTGTTGATTGATGAGTGAGAAAATAAAGTTGTGTTTAAAAATCAAAAAATCTCTCTCTCTCTCTCTCTCTCTCTCTCTCTCTCTCTCTCTCTCTCTCTCTCTCTGTCTCTCTCTCTCTCTCTCTTTCTCTCTCTCTCTCTCTCTCTCTCTCTCTCTCTCTCTCTCTCTCTCTCTCTCTCTCTCTCTCTCTCTCTCTCTCTCTCTCTCTCTCTCTCTCTCTCTCTCTCTCTCTCTTCTCTCTCTCTCTCTCTCTCTCTCTCTCTCTCTCTCTGAATTTCTATTAAATATTAGTCATTATTTGTGGATGGAGGGTCAAGGTTTCTCTTTGTCAAAATAAACTAGACTGCATTTATACAGTGTGTGTGTGTGTGTGTGTGTGTGTGTGTGTGTGTGTGTGTGTGTGTGTGTGTGTGTGTGTGTGTGTGTGTGTGTGTGTGTGTGTGTGTGTGTGTGTGTGTGTGTGTGTGTGTGTGTGTGTGTGGATGTGCGTGTGTGTGTGTGTGTGTGCTGCGTGTGTGTGTGTGTGTGTGTGTGTGTGTGTGTGTGTGTGTGTGTGTGTGTGTGTGTGTGTGTGTGTGTGTGTGTGTGTGTGAGGCTGTTGATTATGAAGGTAACTGTGGATGTTTTCAGGACGAAGCTGCCATGGCAACTAATAAAAGTCACAACGTTGCTATTCACACATGCGTGCACACACACACACACACACAACACTCACTCACTCACTCACTCACTCACTCACTCACTCACTCACTCACTCACTCACTCACTCACTCACTCACTCACTCACTCACTCACTCACTCACTCACTCACTCACTCACTCACTCAATCAAGTCAAAGAGGCTTTATTGACATTGATTTTGAAGTACAGTGTTATTGCCAAAGCACATTGTACAAGTACAAACAGGGAAAAGCACATTGTACAAGGCAGTACAAACAGGTAAAAGTACATTGTACAATTTCGTACAACCAGGAAAAATCACATAGACTGTAGATCTCTATATCAAAGTGTAAATGACACTACTGCTAGACTGCAGGTAGAAAGTGCAGCTCTGTCTCCATTTTGTCATCCCTGCACAGCTGGCAGAACTGCTCCTCTTTGGGGAGCCATGGTCTTTTCTATGGGTCTGTCTGGTAGTTATTTGTTCACATACTGTAGAGACAGGGTGGAGGTGGAGATTTTCTTTAGGTTAGATTAAATTAGGTTAGATATCTCCCTCTTTGTCTCTCTCTATCTTTTTGTGTCTCTCTCTCTCTCTCTCTCTCTCTCTCTCTCTCTCTCTCTCTCTCTCTCTCTCTCTCTCTCTCTCTCTCTCTCTCTCTCTCTCTCTCTTTTCATTCATGCTCATCACCATCTTGTCGTAAATGCTCTCCACCCTGCCTCCTTATTGGCTGAGACTGGAAACCAATTACATTAAGGGAAATGGAGAAGGCGTGGCGGTAATCGGCTCTTTCAGACACACACACACACACACACACACACACACACACACACACACACACACACACACACACACACACACACACACACACACACACACACACACACACACATACTGTATTTCTTTCCCAATCTCAAAGCTAACAGCGAACAGTGAAGATGCATGCAGTTGAGAGCACAGAGTTGTTTTAAAATAATTAAAGGATGTTGGGGCATGTATTTGGTTTATTACCTAACATCCATAGATCAATAGAGCTTGTTTTTCTGTTTACTACTGTACATCCATAAATCAATAATGTGTTGTTCTGTTCACTTCCATCGCCACTGGTTTTAAAACCCTGTTAAATGCCACCACCCACTTCAATGATAGCGTTGTGAACGCATAATCTCTGTCTTAAATTATGGCTATGTGTCTAATCTGCCCGTCGTTTATCAATGACTTGTTTGCAGTCAACATTGTGGAAACGGATTGTTTTTTAATCGCTTCATTTCCGTTTTATAGCATTTTGAAAAGCCCTCGTTTTCAAGGAAAATATAAAGATTCCGTGATAAAAGGCATTTACTGGAATATTCTGGAATATTATGGTCATTTTTCGGCCTATTTATGAATCGTTTTCAAATAAACGCTAGATTATCGATAGTATATGTGTACTTATGCACGCTATAGAAGCGGGCTGAAATATCGATGATCTCATTTCCTGATCGCTCGCACAGCCACACACACACACACACACGCATAGGGCAAACGCTGATATATAGGTGAAAATAGCTCTGATTATCCCAAGACTGGTCAAATAGATTCCTTACCTCAGATCAGATGTTATCCAAAAGGATTATTCCAATTCCTGATCGCCATTCCAAATATCGATCGCGTTTATTGATTCAGCATTGGGTACTGTAAATACATAATCCACGTGTTTTCCGGGCCGGCGATCACAATGGATACTTCAGTTGGCTCGACGGAAAAGTAAAATGAGGAAACTGGCCCGCCCCCCCCATCAGTCTAAAGTAATGGGGTGCCGTTACACAGGAGAGACGATAGGGGGCGGTATCTTCCCAATTGAGCTCAGAGAGAGTCTGCAACACTAACCTGAGGCTCAATTGATGAAATATGAATTCAAATCGCCAATAAAAAAAAATACGACAAACAAATGCTATATAGCGTTGGCGGGCACTCAACAGTCGGCATGAACTAACGACAAAATGCGTGGCTGGCATCCAAAGCAGATCAATAGAGCTTGTTGTTCTGTTTACTACTGTACATCCATAGATGTACAGTGGTAAAAAGTCCCAACTCCTGTCAGCTGGCCACGTTAAGGAGTTGGGACTGCGGGCTAAGATAAGAGAGAGATATTCCTTTATTGATCCCCTTGGGGAAATTCAGGCATCATAGCAGCATGGGGGGGAGGGGGGGGGTACAGGTAGTAAAAACAACACAGGCAGTGCAGTGTAAACAATTTGGTCAATTTGGTCAAAATATCTGACTAGCTGAAGAAAATATTCACATTATTCACAGTGTCACATAAGGTGCAGTATGCATAAGGTAGTGTTATAATTTACTATCTACTGAGTATACATTATTCAAAGTATCACAGTATCCACTGAAATATACATTATTCACAGTATCACAGTATCACAGTATCCACATAAGGTGCCATAAGCCTATGGTAGTGTAGGTTGTCCTCCTTGGGTTCCTATAAGTCCCAGGTCAATGTCTGGTAGCAGTCGCTGTCGCTGCCCCCTGTTGTGGAGCCTGGAGGCTGCTAGTCGCTGTCCACTGTTGTGGAGCCTGATGGCCGCTGGTATGAAGGACTGTCTGAGGCGGTTAGTTGAATGTCGGGGGGGAATGAGTCTGTGGCTGAACGAGCTTCTCATCTTGACTAGCTCGTCGTAGAGGGGGTGGTAGGGGTTCTCCATGATGGCAGCCAGCTTCCTTATCATCCCCCTCTCTGCCATTACCTCAAGTCTAGGTAGCTCGACTCCCACCACGGAGCTAGCCTTCCTCACCAGCTTGTTGAGCTTGTTGGGCTACATGGCTCCCAAGGTGGACTATAGCGAACATAAAAGGGCTCTGACAGACGAGGTTACAATACTGCTGTGAAGGAGCAGCAGAGCACCCTCTTAACTCTGCTCGGGCTAATTAACCTGATATGGACGGAAAACACAGAGAGAAATTCGCAGTACTGGAGAACAGAATTGCGGATATGGAGCAATATTCACAAGTCAATGATGTAGGCTCAACCCTGGTCATACGCACAAGCTGTGGCTTCTAAGAACATGATGTTGTTTCCACGGAGTAACAGGTGGCTGTCTTCTTGCAGTCCAAGGATATTCACCTGGACTGCAATACCATCGAGGCATGTCACCCCCTGCCCAAGAGAAAAAACAACGACAACCCGACCGTAATTCTGACATTGGCAAACAGAAAGCACAAGATCGCACTACAGATGCCTACATGAATGACAATCATTTCCTCCTCAATATCAACGACAACTGCTGATACTACACTAATGAACAGTACAATCAGAATATTGATTATAAGGGCAAATTATCCAGTATCCATTTCAACTTTAAGGACTATGTACACACCTTTTCACAACCATTCCACATCATTGCAATGTCTGAAACCTGGATTAGTAGTGAAAAAGAGATGGACTATGAATTGGATGGTTGTGACTTGATTAATGTGAATAGACTAAATAAGGGGGGTGGAGGAGTAGCGATTTATGTGGATAACACCTTGAGATTTAAAGTATTGGAACCGGTCATGACAGCTGTGGTTGATAACCTACTTGAATGCTTAACAGTTGAAACTTCCATGAAAAATAGTAAAGATTTCATCATTAGCTATATATATAGAAAACCAGGTACAAGCATTGAAACCTTCACAGACTGGATGGAAAGCATGTTTTCAAAGAAGAGTAACAGCTGTTTTCATCTGTGGATATTTCAATATTGACCTCTTAAATCCCAGTAAACATAAAGCTACTGATAATTTAATTGATACAATATACAGTATGAGCCTATTCCTCAAAATCACCAGACCCAGTCGAATTACATCCCATTCTGCCACTTTAATTGACAATATATGTATTAATGACATTGAGAACAAGACAGTGAGTGGGTTACTGATCAACGATATCACTGACCACTTGCCAGTTTTTGTGGTATATATATATATATATAATATATATATAATGGCAATTATAAGAAGGCGGCACAGTGGTTAACACTGTCACCTCACAGCAAAAAGGTCCAGGCTTCGATTCCCGCTTGGGGACCAGGTCGCAGCGTTGCCAACGAGTGGCAGTTCTTCATGTCTGGTCATTTCTAGCATAGTGTTATTCACTGTCAAAGATGCAAAGAAAAATCATAATTTATATTCTCCTTTGTTTCATCACAATTTACTCAAGCCTAGTAACAGACACAATATTTCTGACAGTGGGAATACATTCCATCAGATCCATAGATGTCCCGATACCAAGAACATGCAAATGGACCTTGTAGAAGTGGAGCAATCTTCCATTTACTTAGGTATGTATTTTTAGGCGGATTTTCAGAAAATAGGGCTAGGGCTTAACAGGTTAACCAATGAACTTCAAAAGGTGTGGCTCAGCACATAAATTGATGCAAGACAACAACCGTTTGGTCTCTGAGAATGTTCTGGGTTTTCCTTCTGCACCTCTGTGTGTAGAGGTCGTCCGTGGCTGGCAGCTCAGTCCTGGTGATGTGTTGTGCTGACTTCACCACCAGAGTGCAAGGCAGAGCAGTTGCCATACCAGGCAGTGATGTCAGTATAATCTCTATAGTGCACTGGTAAAGTTGCAGAGTATCCTGGAGTCCATGCCGAATCTCCTCAGCCTACGGAGGAAGAAGATTGTCTCACTACACGTGCACACGTACAGCTACACACAAACAATGTTTCTCTACCTCTCTCTCTCTCTTTCTTTCTATCTCGTTCTCTCTTTCTTTGTCTCTCTCTTTTTGTCTGTCTCTCTCTCTTTGTCTGTCTGTCTGTCTGTCTCTCTCTCTTTGTCTGTCTCTCTCTTTCTTTGTCTCTCTCTCTCTTCCTCCTTGTCTCTTTGTTTCTCTATCCCTCTTTGTCTCTCTCTCTATCTTTTTGTTTCTCTCTCTGTCTCTCTCTCTCATTCTCTCTCTCTCTTTGTCTCTCTCTCTCTCTTTGTCTCTCTCTCTCCTGTCGTTTTTATCTCTGTTGGTTCCTTTCTTTCTGTTTCCCTTTCAACTTTGACCTCAGTGGTCATAACAGATGCCTACAGGAAGGACACACGTGTGTGTGTGTGTGTGTGTGTGTGTGTGTGTGTGTGTGTGTGTGTGTGTGTGTGTGTGTGTGTGTGTGTGTGTGTGTGTGTGTGTGTGTGTGTGTGTGTGTGTGTGTGTGTGTGTGTGTGTGTGTGTGTGTGTGTGTGTGTGTGTGTGTGTGTGTGTTGTGCAACACATACGGAAGGAAGCACCTACGACAGGGGAAGGGACACACACACACACACACACACACACAGCTGGACAGTAGGAGAGGTGTGCATTGTTCATATGCTTTCTGTTAAGGAGTGGATTGTCATCTCTTCTCATGTCACTGTAAGTATCGTCTCTATTCCTCTCTCTTCTCTCCTCTCTTATCTTCTCCTCTCCCTTCCTCTCTCCTCTCCCCCTCCTCTCTTCGTCATCTCCTCTGCTCTCATCTTTTCCTCTCCACTTCCCCCTCATCTCCCCTCCCCTCTCCTTTCATCCTCTCCTCTCATCTCTCCTCCTCTCCTTTCCTCTCCTCTGCTCGCTTCTTCTCCTCTCATATTCTCCTCTCCTCTCTTCCTTTCCTTTTCCTCTCCTCCTCTTCTCTCAACCTCTCTCTTCTCCTTTCTCCTCTCCTCTCTCACTCTCTCCTCTCTCTCATCTTCTCCTCTCCTCTCTCACCCTCTCTCCTCTCTTCTCCTCTCCCCTCTCACTCTCTCCTCTCTTCTCCTCTATTTTCTTCTCCTCTCTCACCCTCTCTCATCTCCGCTTCTCCTCTCCTCTCTCACTCTATCCTCTCTTCTCTCTCACCCTCTCTCCTCTCCTCTCTTATCCTCTCATCTCTCCCAGCCTCTCTTCTCCTCTCACCCTCTCTCCTCTCCTCCCTTCTCCTCTCTGCTCCTCTCCTCCATTGCTCTTCTCCTCCTACGTCTCTCTGAGTGTGTTCATCATGATGTTATGTTATTCTATAGTTAGTGTGTGTTGGTATGGTAACAGGTGTAGATAGATCCAGCATAGCAACACCACAGCAACAAGACAAGTTGATCTGTTCCCTTCAAACAACATATCTGATATCCCAACAAACTGTTTATGGTGATAATTGCATTCCATCAAGTTTGTGAAGTGGTTCTTGTTCTTTGTTCTTGTCATCTCCTCATGAAGACAGTGTGATGAAGTGAGAATAAACGTGATGAAATGTGAACCACTGAGAGCTATAGTTAGCATGTTGGTATGGAAACAGGCTTCATGGAACAAAGCCAGGTTGCTAACGTTCTAGATAGTTTTACTGCATAGCAACTGCACACAGCTCTACAAGTCCTCCTATCTTCTATTCCAATATTTTTGTGAAATATTATCATCAACCCTCTTCTTTCTCTGGTTCTCAGAGTTGTAATTATTGTGTACAGGGCAGCTAATTACTGGATTAAGGGAATCACTGCTATGGGACGCAATGTCAAATAAACGTAATTTTCTATAATGTGTGATCTATATAATGTCAGGTATGATCTTTATAATGTCTGGTATGATCTCTATAATGTCTGGTATGATCTCTATAGTGTCTGGTATGATCTCTATGATGTCTGGTTTCTATAATGTCTGGTCTCTATAATGTCTGGTATGATCTCTATAATGTCTGGTCTCTATAATGTCTGGTATGATCTCTATAATGTCTGGTATGATCTCTATAATGTCTGGTCTCTATAATGTCTGGTATGATCTCTATAATGTCTGGTATGATCTCTATAATGTCTGGTATGCTCTCTATAATGTATGATCTCTATAATTTACATTTACATTTAGTCATTTAGCTGACGCTTTTATCCAAAGCGACTTACAAGTTCTGTACGACAAGCCATCAGGAAGAGCACAACTCTATCAGCTGAGTAACAATGTTCATCAAAGTGTTGAGTGCTACAGTGTAGGTTAGTTTATTAGGACAAGTGCATGACAGTATGGTTAGTTAGGGTTAGATTTTTTTTTTTTTTTATTATTTTTTTAATTCAGATAATGGTTGAAGAAGTGAGTCTTTAGTCGACGGCGAAAGATTGGACGTGTTTCGGCTGTCCTAACTGGGGTGGGTAGTTCATTCCACCATTGTGGGGCAAGGACTGAGAATAGGCGACTTCTCTTTGATGACCCTCCCGGAGCTTGGATAGGAGTAGGTCTGAGGCGGCCAGAAGATGCAGAGCGTAGGGGTCTTGAGGGTGTGTAGTTAGAGACCATTGACCGGAGGTAGGCGGGAGCAGTTCCCTTTGCCGCACGGTATGCGAGGTCGAGGGCCTTGAAGCGGATTCGTGCAGCAATGGGGAGCCAGTGCAGGTCCCTAAGAAGTGGGGTGACATGGGCCGACTTCGGTAGGTTTGAGATCAGGCGGGCCGCTGCGTTCTGAATGAGTTGAAGAGGCTTAGTGGCAGTGGCCGGGAGGCCAGCGAGCAGTGCGTTGCAGTAGTCGAGGCGGGAGATGACTGTTGTTTGGATGAGGAGTTGGGTGGCTTCTTTTGTCAGGAAGGGGCGTATCCTTCTGACGTTGCTCAGGAGGAATCGGCAGGTTCTGGTTGTCGCTGCGATGTGAGCAGAGAAGTTCAACTGGTCGTCGAGGACAACACCAAGGTTCTTGGCGGTCGGGGACGCGGTCACAGCTGCATTCTCGACTGTGATGGAAAGGTCGGTCAGGGGGGAGGATTTGGCCGGCAGGTGGAGCAATTCTGTTTTGCTTAGGTTCAGTTTGAGGTGGTTGGTCGTCATCCAGGCGGAGATGTCGGACAGACAGGCCGAGATCCGCTCAGAGACGTGGATATCTGAGGGAGGGAAGGAGAGGAAGAGTTGAGTATCGTCGGCATAACAGTGGTAGGAGAAGCCATGAGACGTGATAATGTTACCCAGTGATTTAGTGTAGAGGGAGAAGAGAAGGGGTCCTAAAACCGAGCCCTGGGGGACACCCGTCCGCAGGGGGCGGGTGGCCGACAGGGTCCCTCTCCATGACACTTGGTAGGAGCGGTCATTGAGGTATGATGACAACCATGTCAGCGCAGAGCCAGCCACTCCCATTCCTGCGAGGGCCGCGAGGAGGATCTGGTGGTTGACTGTGTCGAAGGCTGCAGATAGATCTAGGAGAATCAGGACAGAGGAGAGGCCTTTCGCTTTTGCTAAGTGAAGTGCCTCTGTGACCGCAATGAGGGCTGTCTCTGTGGAGTGACCAGTCCTGAAGCCTGACTGATTAGGGTCTAGGAGGTCATTCTGTAAGAGATAAGCAGTAAGTTGGTTGGATACAGCACGTTCAAGTGTTTTAGAAAGGAAGGAGAGAAGAGAGACAGGACGGTAGTTGCCTATGACGGTAGGGTTCAGGGATGTTTTTTTTATGAGGGGCGTGACTCTGGCTTGTTTTAGGGAGGTGGGGACCACCCCCGAGTTGAGTGAGGAGTTGATGGTTGCAGTTAGGAATGGGAGGATGTCTGGTGCTATGGTCTGGAGGAGTGGGGAAGGTAGCCGGTCCAGCTGGCATGTAGTCGGACGGTTCGACGTTACCAGTGTCAGGGTCTCGGCTTCTGTAATGGGAGAGAAAGATGACAGAGTGAAGGATGAGGTTCTCGATTCAGCATTTGGAATGGGTGGGGGTTGGGAGAAGGAGCTGCGGATGTTCTCCACTTTTTCCTCAAAGAAGATCGCAAAGTCTTCGGCAGAGAAAGATGAGGGAGGGGGGGGTGGGGGGGGAGTGAGGAGGGAGGACATGGTAGCATGCAGTTTGCGAAGATTCTTGGCAGAGGCCTCGATCCTATGGTGAAAGAAAGAAGCTTTGGCATTAGTAATGGTTTTGGAGAATGTTAACAAGAGGTTGTGATATGTGTCGATGTCAGCAGTGAGGCGTGACTTTCTATACTTCCTTTCAGCTGCTCTCAGGACCTGTCTTTGTTCTCTCACTGGATCTGTCAGCCATGGACTGGGTGGGGAACGGCGGGCAGGTTTCTCAACGAGGGGACAGAGCTTGTCGAAGGAGGTTGCAAGGGCTGAGAGGAGGGTGGAGGTTGCCATCTCTGTGGAGAGAGCAGAGAAGGTGTCACTCAAAGGTAGAGTGGATAGTATGTCAGAGGAGAGGGTGGAGGGGGATAGGGAATAATGTCTGGTATCTATGATGTCTGGTATCTATGATGTCTGGTATGATCTCTATAATGTCTGTTATGATCTATACAATGTCTGGTATGATCTCTATAATGTCTGCTATGATCTCTATAATGTCTGCTATGCTCTCTATAATGTCTGGTCTCGATAATGTCTGGTATGCTCGCGTTAATGTCTGGTCTCGATAATGTCTGGTATGCTCTCTATAATGTCTGCTATGATCTCTATAATGTCTGCTATGATCTCTATAATGTCTGGTATGGTCTCGATAATGTCTGGTATGCTCTCTATAATGTCTGCTATGATCTCTATAATGTCTGGTATGCTCTCTATAATGTCTGCTATGATCTCTATAATGTCTGGTCTCTATAATGTCTGCTATGATCTCTATAATGTCTGGTCTCTATAATGTCTGGTCTCTATAATGTCTGGTCTCTATAATGTCTGGTCTCTATAATGTCTGCTATGCTCTCTATAATGTCTGGTCTCTATAATGTATGGTCTCTATAATGTCTGCTATGCTCTCTATAATGTCTGGTCTCTATAATGTCTGGTCTCTATAATGTCTGCTATGCTCTCTATAATGTCTGGTCTCTATAATGTCTGGTCTCTATAATGTCTGGTCTCTATAATGTCTGGTCTCTATAATGTCTGCTATGATCTCTATAATGTATGGTCTCTATAATGTCTGGTCTCTATAATGACTGGTATGCTCTCTATAATGTCTGGTCTCTATAATGTCTGGTCTCTATAATGTCTGCTATGCTCTCTATAATGTCTGGTCTCTATAATGTCTGGTTTCTATAATGTCTGCTATGCTCTCTATAATGTCTGGTCTCTATAATGTCTGGTCTCTATAATGTCTGCTATGATCTCTATAATGTCTGGTCTCTATAATGTCTGCTATGCTCTCTATAATGTCTGGTCTCTATAATGTCTGGTCTCTATGATGTCTGGTATCTATATGTCTGGTATGCTCTCTATAATGTCTGGTCTCTATAATGTCTGCTATGCTCTTTATAATGTCTGGTCTCTATAATGTCTGGTCTCTATGATGTCTGGTATGCTCTCTATAATGCCTGGTCTCTATAATGTCTGGTCTCTATAATGTCTGGTCTCTATAATGTCTGCTATGCTCTCTATAATGTCTGGTCTCTATAATGTCTGCTATGCTCTCTATAATGTCTGGTCTCTATAATGTCTGGTCTCTATAATGTCTGGTATGCTCTCTATAATGTCTGGTCTCTATAATGTCTGGTCTCTATAATGTCTGCTATGCTCTCTATAATGTCTGGTCTCTATAATGTCTGGTCTCTATAATGTCTGGTCTCCATAATGTCTGGTATGCTCTCATGTTTCTGAGGGGAACCTTGTGATGGTTGAACTCCCACTAGTATGATACTGTATATTATGGTGCTATTGGAATGGCCCAAGTTAAAGGGGAGATGAAGCAGTGAACAATGTGATCCTAGTTTGTTTGTTGTGTACCTTGTGTAAGACAGGGTCCTATAATAAAATGTGAAATCCTGCTTATTTGTCTGAAAAATCAAATATAATTTCCCTGTTTTCGCCATGGGCGGCGCCATTTTGTTGCTGACATCACGGTGTTGGTTTGGTGTATACACTGCTGGTTAGCTGCATAGTAAACATGGACTGTCGGGTCAGTCAAATGTTGCCTACCAAACAACGGGACCGCAGTGGTTCTTTTTGTATTGCTCCTCGCTGTTCAAACAAATTTTACCGTGTGAAAGAGAGAGGAAAGTTGGTTAATTTCCACAAACTACCAGTGAAAAAAACAGTGTTGTTGGCACGTTGGCTCAGGCTGGCTGCACTCAGGCGGCGCGATCAGCCTGTTGGACAGGGAATGAAGATCTCCAGCAAACACTTCATTGCCTCGGATTATGTTGTTGGGGGTGGGAGGTTTGTCCAGAAGACCACTAATCAGCTGAAGCCTGATGCGGTTCCCTCGGTCTTCGACAGACAGACCGGCGCAGGCAGTTCAGCGTCGGGAGCAATTAACCTGCTGGCTACCTAGCGCCAGGTACCAGCGTTAGCTCCCGGAGCGATGGCTAGTTAGTTAACACCAGCCGGGTACCAGCGTTAGCTCCTGGAGCGATGGCTAGCTAAGCCAGGTACCAGCGTTAGCTCCCGGAGCGATGGCTAGTTAGTTAGCACCAGCCGGGTACCAGCGTTAGCTCCCGGAGCGATGGCTAGCTAAGCCAGGTACCAGCGTTAGCTCCCGGAGCGATGGCTAGTTAGTTAGCACCAGCCGGGTACCAGCGTTAGCTCCCGGAGCGATGGCTAGCTAAGCCAGGTACCAGCGTTAGCTCCCGGAGCGATGGCTAGTTAGTTAGCACCAGCCGGGTACCAGCGTTAGCTCCCGGAGCGATGGCTAGCTAAGCCAGGTACCAGCAATAGCTCCCGGAGCGATGGCTAGTTAGTTAGCACCAGCCGGGTACCTGGCTTAGCTAGCCATCGCTCCGGGAGCTAACGCTGGTACCCGGCTGGTGCTAACTAACTAGCCATCGCTCCGGGAGCTAACGCTGGTACCTGGCTTAGCTAGCCATCGCTCCGGGATCTAACGCTGGTACCTGGCTTAGCTAGCCATCGCTCCGGGAGCTAACGCTGGTACCCGGCTGGTGCTAACTAACTAGCCATCGCTCCGGGAGCTAACGCTGGTACCTGGCTTAGCTAGCCATCGCTCCGGGAGCTAACGCTGGTACCTGGCGCTAGGTAGCCAGCAGGCTAAATGGTCCCGACGCTCGGCTGGTTGAACTGGAGCTAGGTAGCCAGCAGGCTAAATGCTCCCGACGCTGAACTGCCTGCGCCGGTCTGTCTGTCGAAGACCGAGGGAACCGCATCAGGCTTCAGCTGATTAGTGGTCTTCTGGACAAACCTCCCACCCCCAACAACATAATCCGAGGCAATGAAGTGTTCGCTGGAGATCTTCATTCCCTGTCCAACAGGCTGATCGCGCCGCCTGAGTGCAGCCAGCCTGAGCCAACGTGCCAACAACACTGTTTTTTTCAATGGTAGTTTGTGGAAATTAACCAACTTTTCTCTCTCTTTCACACGGTAAAATTAGTTTGAACAGCCAGGAGCAATACAAAAAGAACCACGCGGTCCCGTTGTTTGGTAGGCAACATTTGACTGACCCGACAGTCCATGTTTACTATGCAGCTAATCAGCAGTGTATACACCAAACCAACACCGTGATGTCAGCAACAAAATGGCGGCTCACATGTTCATAAATGCTACATAAATGGACATTACAAATAGTTTTTTCTTAGAAACGCCTTATTTTTATAACGTGATTTTTTTCTGTGGTTTATCTAAATACTAATTTGATGCTATGACTATGTGTTTATCGCTATGCTTCATCTCCCCTTTAAGAGAAATGTATATTAAGATATTTTCTGCAAGTATATGGATACTTTAGTATACTTTTTGAAACCACTTAAGTTGTACTTGTTTTTGTAATTGTTTTTAATAGTGCACTTTTAATATTTTAATATTAACTTTAGTGTGTACTTTAGTTTGGTAAAGTAAAGTTAGGTAATCTGTGTTCTTTTTTTAAATGTACTTAGATTACATACTATCAGACTATCATACTAAACATGTGGTTTGAATTAGTACATGAAAGCACATGTACCACAAATACATTCCAAGTATACTTTAAGAAAAGTGTGTTGTGTGCTAAGGGTGTGTGTGTGTAGTAGGGAGTGGCAGGGGTTTGTCTTCCTGTAATAATCAGCTCTGTTGTTATAAAATCAGACAATCAAACGCAGCTTCTTTCATGGCTTTAGGGTAGAATTGAACCTTCACTTTACAAAAATACTACTGATGCATTATCTGGCTATACACTGCATTACACTGTCTGCTATGGATGTAACTGTCTCATAAATGTCACAATGTGAGGGAGAGATGGAGGGAAGGAAGAAGGGAGGGAGGAAAGGAGGGGGGAGATGGAGGGAGAGGGGGAGAGGGATTTGATTTGATTTTGATTTGATTTTATTAGGGATCCCCATTAGCTGGTGCGATAGCAACCAGCTAGTCTTCCTGGGGTCCACACACAAAAAAACACAAAAACAATCACTATTGCAAAAAACAAAATTATTAAAAGTCAGTACACACAATGCATAATGAACCTACTGTAACAATTAATATAGCTAAAATTACATTAGTGTAAAACAAAAACAAAAAATTACTTTACAGTGTTAAAAACAATTTAAAAACAATTTAAGATTCTTTTTAAAAGTGAATCTACTGTAAATGCAGCAGAGGTTCCGAGGCAGGCCATTCCACAGAGTTAATGCTCTAAAAATAAAAGATCTCCCCAGAGCGCTGGTTCTAGGACCTGGCAATTCAAGCTGCCCACTACTGGAACCTCTAGTGTAATGCTCGTGCACAGTATTACTAAAAACAATCTGATTATGTATAAAAACAGGAGTCTTACTGCTCATGACCAACTTGAACAGCACAATTAAAAGACAATCTATTTTCAACGTTAAGCCAAGAGAGGCGGGCATGCATACGGCTCACATTAGACCTTAGTGAGCAGCCCAGTACCAACCGTGCTGCCCTGTTCTGGACCACCTGGAGCTTCCTGAGGTCACCACTGGCAGCAGATGACCACATCGCAGAGCAATAGTCAAGATGACATAAAACTAAACTTTGCACTATCTGACATAAAAGGGGACGGGCAACAAAAGAAGCACATTTCCTGGAAATACCAATTGCTCTTCCCATTTTTAAAACAATATAATTAATATGCTGAGACCAAGACAGAGTGCAATCCAGCATCACTCCAAGGAGTTTAGTACTTTCAACTTGTTGAACTGCTGAATCCCTCCTGCTGGGATGGCAGGAGGGAGGGAGAAAAGGAGAGAGGGAGGGTGGGTTGAAAAGGAGGGAGGGAGGGAGGGGGGAGAGAGAAAGAAGGACTGAAGGAGGGAGGGAGGGAAGGAAGGAAGGGATGGAGGGAGGCTATTACCTGGATCTGCTGTGTAGCTGTGGAAGGAATTCTTTGTTTTCAAGAACCTCTTCATTACTTGACTGCTATGTTGGCATCAGTTGGCATTAGCAAAGTTAGTCAACGTACAGATGCAGCAAAGTAGAGTACTCGCACAATAACAATACTCAACCAGTAGGGGGGAACCGATTTCGACTTTTCGTCTCTCCCGGCAAAAGTTTTATTTATCACACAGAAGAGGACTTAATGACTATTGGTGACATACACAGCACTTAATGGTAAATATAAATAACTAGTATTTCTATATCTACTGTTACTGTTATGATTAAAACACTGATTAAGCAGTGCTGTTTGCTATTTGACAGTCAACCTCGTATTGTACTGAAAATACCAGGTGCACTCTCAGACCTGTCAACCTTATTGTACTTGTAACTGAGGGGTACAATTCCCTGACTGTATTGATAAGTATGGTATCATTAAACCACTACCGCTTTATGTACTTTAATTACTGGCCATACAGTACATGATATATAAATATAATGAACACTTCCCACAATGAACCGGTTCTACACAAAGTTGTCTTTAAGTATTTATTGCAGCAAAAGGTACATAATACTTCTCGATTATACTTTGAATGCACTTGTAAGGCAAAGGAATGTGCGTAGGCAAATCAACAATGAATGTCCATTCTCTGGTTACGCAGGAGGTAATTATACAACCTGAATCTTAGGGAATTATATCTATGGTACACTAGTAATATATAGCGGGAGATACTGGAAGGGTCCCCCTGGTTGTAAGCCAGCAGGGGTAGAAGATCTGTCGGTAGTAGAGAGTCTGGTCAACGATGACTAAGGAGACTCCAAGTACAGGAGACGGTGCAATAGCCTCTTGATCCACAGACGAATACAGCTGTTCTCCGTAGACTGTAGCTCCACAGTGAAGAAAGCTAGCCGGCCTCAGGCTCTCTGAGGCGCCGACTCGACTTGGCTCCTCGCGGGGTAAATCCAACACGTGCAGGCGTCGGCGATTCTCCGCTCCATAAATCACAGGACCAAAGCAAATATATTCCAGCCGCAAAGGGCTATGTAGTCGTCGGGTAGATTAATCCAGTGTACATGTCCACACGGTTCTCGTCTAGGTCTCCTCGGGTGAAAGCGCCATGAAAGCAGCCCAGCCTGGATAAGAACTCTAGCTAATACGAGGAAGCGCTGGGGATGCTGGTCACTGTAGAACTTTAGCCGCACGATACACTATACACAAATAGACTATTATTGACTTAATAGAAATATGTCGCACTCGACGGTATAGCGCCAAACTCTGACAATTCAGTTATTAATTCGCATGCGGTCTCAATGCTCTATTCTGGGGCCAAACAGGCCATACTTCACCGCACGTTGTATCGTGGGTGAGGCTTCAACTTATTGGGTAACTCTTGACTTCTGACTAAGTAAGACTAAGTGCTTCTGTATTCACCTGCACCGTATTTATATGCACGTGAACAAACTAGTGCCAATGTCATTTCTGTCTCGTATCCCTGGGCAAGGCCGGGCATGTCCAGACATGTCTTGACGGTGACTTTGAACCTGACTCTGGAGGCTGGTCCCTGGCGCCGGTGGACCGCTGTCCAATAGGAGAATGAAATATTATGGTCTGGGCTAAAGGGATATTCCGTGTATATGTACAAGGAATATACAAGGGATATCAAACGATATACAAATACTATGCAATATATATCAATAAATAAATATATATATTCAGTTTAATCTGATCCTTTGTAACAGCCGCCCCCTAATTAGTCCCACCTAATTAGCTAAGCAGAGACAGATTAACCGCACTGTCCACTACTCAATGTCTGTTGTGAGGGGTCGGTCAGTTCACAAAGTCATGGGGTCATGGTCGTCATCGATAGTATCGGGGAGCCTTGGCAGTTCTATTAGCCTCGCCACGGGTCGGGTGTAGATCCGCCCTTGGACGAGCACTTCGGCTGCTCGGACCTTTCCGTCGGCACCGGTGATCACTTTGCTTACGCGGCCAGCCGGCCACATAGCTCGGGGTAGTGACTGGTCGATAATCATGACGACTGTTCCTTCTGTCAAATTGTCTCTCTCTTTCACCCATTTCTGGCGGGTCTGTAGAGACGGTAGATAGTGGAGTAGGAAGCTGTTCCAAAACTTGTCAGCCAATACTTGACTGTACCTCCACATTCTTCGGCCGTTCGCTTCTTCAGGCCTGTACATTGTCTGTGGTAGCGCTGGGTCCAGCCGCGCCATCAAGAGTGTGTTGGGGGTGACTGGGTCGACATCTGCTACATCACTTGAGACGTAACCGAGGGGCTTTGAGTTCAATACTCCCTCGATCTCCGTGAGGACTGTCATTAGGACTTCTTCCGCCACGGTCTGGGCCCCAAGCACGGCGTACAGGGCTGTCTTTATTGAACGTACTTCTCGTTCCCAAGTTCCACCGAAGTGAGGTGCGTTCGGGGGATTAAACTGGAATTCAATCTGGGATGGAGCGAGGTGGGTCTTAAGTTCTGGGCCCATAGCTTGGAAGCTCTCTCTCAGCTCTCTTTCTCCGCCTTTGAAGTTTGTCCCGTGATCAGACAATAATATAGACGGTTTGCCTTTCCGCGATGTGAATCTTCGGAAGGCCATAAGGAATGAGTCTGTGCTCATGGTTGGAAGGAGTTCTATATGCATCGCTCGGGTGGTCATGCATTTGAATACAATACCCCACCGCTTCTCGGTTCCTCTTCCTTTCTTTATATACAGCGGGCCGAAACAGTCCATACCGGTGGAGTGAAAAGGCTTGTCGCCGAGTCGGAGGCGACAGGGAGGTAGGTCAGCCATCCGGGGTATACTGGGCTGCGCTCGCCACTTACGACAGTCTAGACAGGTTCGCTGGAAGCGCCGCACTGCTTCTCTCCCTTGCAGTATCCAATAACGACGTCTGATCTCCGCGAAGACTCTCTCTGCCCCGGCGTGATGCACATCCTCGTCGTATTTCTTTATGATCAGCTCTGTGACCTTGTGTCGGCTGTTTAAGACTATCGGGTACTTGACGTCATCCGGTAAGTCTGGAGCTCTCCGCAGACGACCACCCACTCTGATGAGACCATGGGCGTCGCTCTCGGGGGCTAGGTGGAGCAGTCTGCTGTCTGATGGGACAGGCTTTGCTCCCTGTAGACAGTCTAGCTCATCGGGGAACGAGTCTCTCTGGGCTCGTTGTAGTAGAAGAAGTTCTGCTTCTTCGTAGTCAGCTGCTGTAATGTCAGTAGTGAGCTGAACCTCTGGGTGGTGCCACAGGAATGTCTTTAGCTGCGCACTCTCTAGGGTGAGGCAATCGTCTATGTCGGGGTCTGTGGAGACGAGTGTGTTCAATCCACAGAACATAGATTTCTTGTTTTCTGCCTCCTCTTTACTCGCTTCCCGTGGGGTGGGTGTAGGCCACTCTTCTTCCGGGAGCTTGAGGAACTCTGGCCCGTCACTGTATAGGTTGTGACGGGTGAGGTCATCCAGGGACATTCCCCGGGTGATGACGTCAGCTGGGTTGTGTTTTGTGTCCACATACCTCCAGCTTGCTACTTCTGTTAAATCTTGAATCTCTGTGACTCTGACTCCCACGAAGACCTTGTATCTGCACGAATCAGACCGGATCCATGTGAGTACTGTCGTGGAGTCTGACCACAAGATTGTTCTTTGCACCGGAATGGTGAGTTCACGTTGGATTAACGTGGCGAGTTGCGCTCCTGCTAGGGCTGCGCAGAGCTCTAGACGCGGGATAGATTGTTGCTTTCGTGGGGCTATTCTTGAGCGAGCCAGGATGAAAGCAGTATGTATTTCTCCTCCCTCCTCTCGGGCACGCAAGTAGGCCACCGAACCGTAGGCTACTTCGGAGGCGTCGCTGAAGACGTGCAGGTCCATCTGGCACGTCTCCGGCCTCACTGTGGGTGGGAAGTAGCTGCGGCGTATGTTGACACCTGGGAGTGAGCTGAGTTCCGTCTCCCACTCTCTCCATGTGGATGCAAGGTGTTCGGGTATGGGGTCGTCCCAGCCCTGGTCCTTGTCCCATAACGCTCTTACAATCATCTTTGCCCTGGTGGTGTAAGGTAGAATACATCCCAACGGGTCATATTGTCTGGCGAGTGTTCTGTATACACTCCGTCTGGTGGTCGGTAGTGCAGTCGACCTTCCCTGCTCCTTGGTCAGGGGTGTGTGTTTATAATGGAGCGAGTCTGTTTTGAAGCGCCAGACTAGTCCTAATGTCATTTCTTGGGCTTCTCCTGGGATGGTCGCCATCCAGGTCCCGCTGCTTGCTGCCTTGTCCTCGGGGCAGAGGCTGCGCAATACTTGCGGGTCGCTGCTGGCCCACTGCCTGAGATCAAAGCCGCCTTTGATCAGGGAGGCGCGGAGCTTGAGTAGAAGGGCCTCGGCTTCTTCTGGCGTCGAGACGCTTTGCAGACAGTTGTCCACGTAGAAACTATTTCCTACACTTTGTCGGACCTCTTCATCAGCTGCTGGGTCCTCTGCGACGTGTTTTTGCAGTGCAAACGTAGCACAGCATGGGCTGCATGTGGTTCCGAAAGGGAGGACTTCCCATTGATAGATGGCTGGTTGCTCATCTCCCAACCCTCTCTCTCCATAGGAACCGCAGCAGGGGCTTGTCCTCCTCCACTAGTCTCACCTACAGGAACATCCCTTTGATGTCGCCGCTGATGGCCACCTTGTCCTGGCGGAAACGTAGTAACACGCCTAGTAGAGAGGGGCCGAGTGTTGGGCCGGGCAAGAGCTCTTTATTCAGATTTTGTGATCCGATTTGGTAGCTGCAGTTGAACACAATACGATCCTTGCCGTTGTGGTGGACTTTGTGGTGCGGCACGTACCATGATTCGGTCGTCTGATCGGCCTCTTTAATGTCAATTTTCTTTATGTGTCCCGCTGTGATTAGCTTGTTAATCTCAGCGCGGTACACAGTCTCCTGAGCGGGGTCTCTGGCTAGGCGCCGCTCTGTGTTCAATAGATACCGCTCCGTCGCTTCTTTTGGGGCGTGGAAGGTAGGCATACCCTCTCGCCTCAGGAGTGGAGTTGCGTATCTCATCACTCCGTTGACTTTGACTCTCTTTGTCCCTTGCTCGAGGAGGGCTATAGCGTAAATGTCTTCCTTGGAACGAATGTCTTTCTTTTCGTTCTTAAAGGGCATTGTCTCTAGTGTCCATAGCCTCTCGACATGCTGTAGGAGGGTGGTGTCTTCTTCTGTCACTCTGGAGTGGAGGCAGTTAGTGGCTGCTGTTCGGTTAAGAGACTTAGTGAGGGGGCCTTGTAATGTCCATCCTAGGCGGGTCTCGACTGCTGCAGGACAGCCTCTGGGCCCTGTGTGGACCCGGTCTATCGGGACGATGAGGTCTGCATGGTCGGAGCCTATCAGCAGAGTCGGGGTGGCACCGTCTATGAGCGGTATAGGTAGTTGACGCAGGTGCACATATTTATCCATCAGCTTGGCGATGGGGTAGGTGTACTGCGACAGGCCTATTTCTTGGCTGGTGAAAGCATTAGTAATCCTATACCGTCTCTCTGGCTGCCCGCTTGCTGCGATAGTGAAGGAGACATTCTCGCCCTTTATCGTCTTTAGATCTCTTCTTATTGTCCGAATCGTCATCTGGTTTTCGCTCCCCCGCAGCCCCAGCTGGGCCGCAGCGGACGCGAGGAGAAGGGTCTTCTCTGACCCGTCGTCAAGGACGGCGTAAGTGTCCATGACCTTGTCTTGGTAACTCAGTGTTACGCGGACCACCTTTAAGAGCACCCGGGCGCCCCCGCTGCTGGCGGGGTCAATGTACATAACACTTGCCTTTGTGCTGCTTGAGGGTGCAGGCTTTCTTCTGTTACTGTCGTGTAGGACATCTAGGTGGGCTCCGTCACACCGACTACACCTCTTCTTTAAGCGGCAATCGGCTGCCATGTGACTGCGCGCACATCGGTAACAGCGTCGGTTGGACTTTATCCATTGACTCACCTCGTCGGCGGTCATCTTCTTGAACGTGTCACATTGTGACAACCAGTGTTCCTTTTCGCAGTACGGGCACACCATCTTCCACTTCTCTTTCATCGAGGGGGTACTGTGGTTCTTGCTGCTCGGTACTGATTCTGATTGGTGCATGACGGTCACCAATCTTCGGCCATCGTTTGCTCTCCTAGGTCCCTCTCTGGAGCTTGGGGTGCTCCGCATGAACGTATCCAACTGTAGGCTGTTGACTTCTCTCGCCAGGAAGTCGGCTAGGTCTAGGAGGGATGGCTCGGGACCGTTAGGATCACGGTGGTCTCTTTGCCGCCTGAAGCGCTCTTGTCTCTATCCCCAGGCCATCAGGCTGCTAAACGAACAATGAATGAACACTACACAACAACAACCACCAAACACACATAGCACACACATCCACACGCACACACTCACTTTAAACAAACACACTGTAGCACCCACTACACACACTTTATAGCACACACCCACTTTAAACAAACACACTGTAGCACCCACTCCCCACACTTTATATTTATGGATGAAGGATTGCACTACAACTCGTACACCTTACTGTAAATTGTACCTAAAATTGTACCTCATCCCATTTCTGCTTTGCACTAGATAGTACTGTACATTAGTACACTGCATAGTTGTGTATTGTATATTATATGGTAACTCAGAACATTGTACATATGTCTATACCGAACAACTGTGACCTCATTTTCTTCTTCTAATTCATGCTATATTATGTTATTATGTTATTTGATACTATCTTGTCTAGCACAGTCTCTGGAGCGTAACAGTAAGAAGCATTTTGTATGAAAGTATTCTGTACTTCTGTATGACAACTATTAAAGAACTTGAACTTGTCGGGCGGGCGAAAGCTTCTCTAAAATCCTCTCGACATTAGAGTTCGCGTACAGTTCGTGCATACCCTTTTCTCTTTGCGCCCCCAGCATCCCTACCAGGGATTGTACCTTGATAGACAGGTCATCTAGTGAGCGATTGTCTGTGGCTGGGGGTAGGCGGTCAATATGCCTTATCTCTTGTATTACGTAGTCCCATATGCGTCCATATCTTTGGTCGAGTGCTGCTAGAGCCGCTGTGTATGGGGTAGTAGAGGTGGCATAGGCCAGCGCTATATTGTGCGCTCGGGGCACCTTGAGGTGCTTCAGTAGGATAGCATACTTGTACGGTTCATCAGCTACATCGGACATCATTGTCTCTAAGCACATTCGTAGCTCCGTGTACTGTGCTCTGTTCTCGTGGGTGAAGTCCGGAAACGTCGGTGTGCCAATGTATGATGCCATGGATGGCTGGCACATCGGTGAGCGTTGGAAGAGAGGCCTCCTAGGCGAGTCTCCTCTTACGCCTCTTGGTGGGCTGGTACCTGCTGGGTACCATGGCCAGCGTATCCAGGTGCTATTCCTCGGGGCTGGTCGTGCGTCAAGCTCACCCGTGAATTGAGTCGGGGGTCTGTAGCGCAGAGCCGCGGGGTTAGAGCCTGGGCTGTACTGGACCTCCTGGTCCTGTGGAGTACTGTGCTGCTGTCGGGCTTGACTCTCCTCCTCTCCCTCTTCTTCTTCCTCTGGCAGGTCCTCTAGATCCTGTAGTCGTCTATTTAGCCTCTCCGCGGTGTAGACCGTTTCTTCCTTGTAGCTGGGTCTCGCGTGGACCGGTCGGGGAAGGAGTTCGGAGGGGGGTATAGGCTCTCTCTGGTGGTCGGGCTCAGTGTCGCTTGATCGGGTAGGGGAGGGTGCCCTTGACCCTTGTCTTGACGAGGCCCTGGAACCTCGTGCGGAGGGAGGGGGTGTTGCCCTGGCGATCAGCTGCTCCATTATCTGCGCTTGTAATCGGTCGCGCTCGGCTTCGCGCTTGGTGAGAGCGAGGTCGCGCTCTGCTTCTCTTTGGGCACCGGCAGCGGCGCGCTGGGCTTCGGCGGCGGCGCGCTCTGCTTCTCTTTGGGCACCGGCAGCGGCGCGCTGGGCTTCGGCCCGGTCTCTTACCATATTCTCTTCCGTCTGAAGGCGTCTAATCTCTAGACGTATACGATCTTCGTCGCTCCGTTGCTGCGCCTGAAGGCGTTCTCTTTCCATGGAAGAATGTTCGCGCTCACTAAGCGTCTGTGCTTGGAGTCGATCGCGCTCTGTTGAGGCTGCTAGGCTGGCGAGGAATGCCTGTGCCAGCATCTTGTCCGCCTCGCTGGGGGAAGACGCTGGTTGAGGTGATCCGCTCCTGGCAGTACTCGTTGGAGATCTGTTCTCCTGTGGCGAGTCCTGGAGATCCATCTCCGGGGTGCTCTCCTCTTCTTGTAGCGGGTAGAGTTCCATCCCTGGAGAGCTGTCTTTATCCTGGAGCTCTCCGGGGACTACTTCTTCGGTCTTGGCGGGGGGTAAAGTCGTGTCGGGTCCCTCCTGGTCCTTACCGTGAGCTTGGTCAGTTACGTTAGAACCCACTAGGGCCTCTATTGGCGGGGTAGCCTGGTCGATAGGGTCGGACATAATTTTACTATCTATTTTTTCCGCGTTTACCGTCTGTAGAAAGCTAGGTAGTATATTGGCAACGTAATCCTCTAAGTACTGAGGTGTCTGCCGTCTACGCTGCGGGCGATCTACTTTAGGAGAACCGTTTTGTGGAGTGTTCATCATAGGCCATGTCAATATTAATACCACTATATTAATATTACACTAGTTACCCTCCGGCTCGAAGGACCAATTGTAACTGAGGGGTACAATTCCCTGACTGTATTGATAAGTATGGTATCATTAAACCACTACCGCTTTATGTACTTTAATTACTGGCCATACAGTACATGATATATAAATATAATGAACACTTCCCACAATGAACCGGTTCTACACAAAGTTGTCTTTAAGTATTTATTGCAGCAAAAGGTACATAATACTTCTCGATTATACTTTGAATGCACTTGTAAGGCAAAGGAATGTGCGTAGGCAAATCAACAATGAATGTCCATTCTCTGGTTACGCAGGAGGTAATTATACAACCTGAATCTTAGGGAATTATATCTATGGTACACTAGTAATATATAGCGGGAGATACTGGAAGGGTCCCCCTGGTTGTAAGCCAGCAGGGGTAGAAGATCTGTCGGTAGTAGAGAGTCTGGTCAACGATGACTAAGGAGACTCCAAGTACAGGAGACGGTGCAATAGCCTCTTGATCCACAGACGAATACAGCTGTTCTCCGTAGACTGTAGCTCCACAGTGAAGAAAGCTAGCCGGCCTCAGGCTCTCTGAGGCGCCGACTCGACTTGGCTCCTCGCGGGGTAAATCCAACACGTGCAGGCGTCGGCGATTCTCCGCTCCATAAATCACAGGACCAAAGCAAATATATTCCAGCCGCAAAGGGCTATGTAGTCGTCGGGTAGATTAATCCAGTGTACATGTCCACACGGTTCTCGTCCAGGTCTCCTCGGGTGAAAGCGCCATGAAAGCAGCCCAGCCTGGATAAGAACTCTAGCTAATACGAGGAAGCGTTGGGGATGCTGGTCACTGTAGAACTTTAGCCGCACGATACACTATACACAAATAGACTATTATTGACTTAATAGAAATATGTCGCACTCGACGGTATAGCGCCAAACTCTGACAATTCAGTTATTAATTCGCACGCGGTCTCAATGCTCTATTCTGGGGCCAAACAGGCCATACTTCACCGCACGTTGTATCGTGGGTGAGGCTTCAACTTATTGGGTAACTCTTGACTTCTGACTAAGTAAGACTAAGTGCTTCTGTATTCACCTGCGCCGTATTTATATGCACGGTGAACAAACTAGTGCCAATGTCATTTCTGTCTCGTATCCCTGGGCAAGGCCGGGCATGTCCAGACATGTCTTGACGGTGACTTTGAACCTGACTCTGGAGGCTGGTCCCTGGCGCCGGTGGACCGCTGTCCAATAGGAGAATGAAATATTATGGTCTGGGCTAAAGGGATATTCCGTGTATATGTACAAGGAATATACAAGGGATATCAAACGATATACAAATACTATGCAATATATATCAATAAATAAATATATATATTCGGTTTAATCTGATCCTTTGTAACAGTACTGTAAATATGCATTTCAGTGGATCTCAGTTAGAACATGATTCTAAGTAGTGTTGTTTACTGTATGTGAAATAGACTTGTGGGGACTGTAATTGGTCATTGTTAATGTGATTAAGAAAGTTAATGACAGATTGAGGTGAGGTGAATAAACGAGTAGTGAGGTGAAACTTTGTGCCTTAATGTAATCCTTTAAAACACTACTTTTCAGCTGATCATACTACATTGATCAATTTACAACTAAGCATTTCCTGGCAGATTAGAGTTAACCTACAAATATGAGACCGTTCTGACAATAATGACATAACTAAGAGATTCACTGGGACAAATGTTTTTAATGGATAGATATTTAGATATTTACAGTAGTAATTTAGTAATAAGATTGCCGGCCTGCCAACACACCAGAATGGTTTTGTGCCAACAGCACTTCCAGGACAAATTATTAAGATCAACACAAGAGCTCAGCGTCAGCACCGCTTATTGCCGCCGGTAGAATGGAGCTCCATCTGTAACGTTTCCCTGCAGATGACACACTCCGGTTGAGAACAGTTGATATCGCCAGACAGTTAAAGTAACCATACTTTATACTTTTTGGTGGAGTCATTGGTAAGATTGGAGTCATTGGTATGATGTTGCTAGCAGCTCGTCCATGCGAGTCCTTCTCAGCGCTGGCACAGTGTTAACATAGTGTAGAGAGAGGAGGCTGGAATGTTAACATAATTTACATTACATTTACATTTAGTCATTTAGCTGACGCTTTTATCCAAAGCGACTTACAAGTTCTGTACGACAAGCCATCAGGAAGGGCACAACTCTATCAGCTGAGCAACAATGTTCATCAAAGTGTTGAGTGCTACAGTAGGTTAGTTTATTAGGACAAGTGCATGACAGTACGGTTAGTTAGGGTTAGATTTTTTTATTTTTTTTTTATTTTTTTTTATTCAGATAATGGTTGAAGAAGTGCGTCTTTAGTCGACGGCGAAAGATTGGACGTGATTCGGCTGTCCTAACTGGGGTGGGTAGTTCATTCCACCATTGTGGGGCAAGGACTGAGAATAGGCGACTTCTCTTTGATGACCCTCCCGGAGCTTGGATAGGAGTAGGTCTGAGGCGGCCAGAAGATGCAGAGCGTAGGGGTCTTGAGGGTGTGTAGTTAGAGACCATTGACCGGAGGTAGGCGGGAGCGGTTCCCTTTGCCGCACGGTATGCTAGGTCGAGGGCCTTGAAGCGGATTCGTGCAGCAATGGGGAGCCAGTGCAGGTCCCTAAGAAGTGGGGTGACATGGGCCGACTTCGGTAGGTTTGAGATCAGGCGGGCCGCTGCGTTCTGAATGAGTTGAAGAGGCTTAGTGGCAGTGGCCGGGAGGCCAGCGAGCAGTGCATTGCAGTAGTCGAGGCGGGAGATGACTGTTGATTGGACGAGGAGTTGGGTGGCTTCTTTTGTCAGGAAGGGGCGTATCCTTCTGACGTTGCTCAGGAGGAATCGGCAGGTTCTGGTCGTCGCTGCGATGTGAGCAGAGAAGTTCAACTGGTCGTCGAGGACAACACCAAGGTTCTTGGCGGTCGGGGACGCAGTCACAGCTGTATTCTCGACTGTGATTGAGGTCGGTTAGGGGGGAGGATTTGGCCGGCAGGTGGAGCAATTCTGTTTTGCTTAGGTTCAGTTTGAGGTGGTTGGACGTCATCCAGGCTGAGATGTCGGACAGACAGGCCGAGATCCGCTCAGAGACGTGGATATCTGAGGGAGGGAAGGAGAGGAAGAGTTGAGTATCGTCGGCATAACAATGGTAGGAGAAGCCATGAGACATGATAATGTTACCCAGTGATTTAGTGTAGAGGGAGAAGAGAAGGGGTCCTAAAACCGAGCCCTGGGGGACACCCGTCCGCAGGGGGCGGGTGGCCGACAGGGTCCCTCTCCATGACACTTGGTAGGAGCGGTCATTGAGGTATGATGACAGCCATGTCAGCGCAGAGCCAGCCACTCCCATTCCTGCGAGGGCCGCAAGGAGGATCTGGTGGTTGACTGTGTCGAAGGCTGCATATGTAATAATGTGCAGAGAGGGGGCTGGGTATGCTCACATAATGTGGAGAGAGGGGGCTTGATGTGCTAACATAATGTGGAGAGAGGTGGTTGGATATGCTACCATAATGTGGAGAGAGGGGGCTGCATATGCTCACATAATGTGCAGAGAGGGGGCTGGATATGCTAACATAATGTGGAGAGAGGGGTTGGATGTGCATGTGCTAACATAATGTAGAGAGTGGGCTAGGGCTGCCGCGGTAACCGCATCACCGCAATCCCGCGGTGTGTCAAGGCACCCGCGGATGGAGAACAGACAACCGCGACATCCAAAAAAAAGGGGGCGTCATCATTTTAACTCAGTTCATTTAATGACGAGATTGCCTCGTGCGACCGTTTTCCAGTAGCATGAGCTAACTTCACGTTTCCATAGAGAACTCTAACATTCCATTCCATACAGAACTCACTTCGTTAACGTTATTATAGCTATTATGATCTGTAATGTCAACTGGATAACGTTAGCTTTGTTTGCAAACGTTGGTTAACGTTCGCTATCTATAACGTTAGCTATAGGCTAGCTATCTATAACGTTAATGTAGTCCCGAGTGTAGCGGGGACGGTAGAGAGAGGCAGCACTTAGTTTCCCCCAATGATGAACAATGATTGATTAATTGATTGAAAAGTGTATTAACAGATTGCAGAATGGGTACAGTACAGTACAGCTCAATACATACAATTGTTAAGGGGATGCAGACCAGAGAAAGACTTTCGTCTTGTTTACATCAGGGTCCCCCATTTTCAATTCATCATAACATATATGACATACATGACATACAGATAGACAGTACTGCTACATCTATACATTTATGACATATCAGATTTGCTAATACATTACTGTTTGTGATACAAAAGTGTCCAGAAAAAGAGTGTATATACATTTGACGTAGAAACTGTACATTGGAGGAGGTTGGGTGGGTGGGGTTGGGTGGGTGGGTGGGGGCTGTACATTGGGGGGGGGGGGGGGGGGGTTGGGTAGGGGGGGGCACTGTACACTGTACATTGGAATACTGACAAAGCCATACTTGGTAATTTACTGTACAACTGGGTTAGGACATTTGTAGGGGCCAGTTTCGATGACACAAGTTGTGATATTTAACTAGCTATGTATGTGCATTCAAATTCACTAACGTTAAAATAGTGTTATAATAATGTTAAATGTTCACTCAAATAACGTTAGTTTTAAGTTGGAGAAGGGCATATATCCCACAACACATCACTCAGGAGCAGGCAACACCCTAATCTACTTGTATCACATTTCAGAGCGTTGAGGGACAAATGGATAGTAAGTAAGTAAGTAAAGTTTATTTATATAGCACTTTTCACAGAGAGAACTCACAAAGTGCTTTACATACAGCAGAAATAAAATAGAAAATAAAAAAATAAAAAGCAAGAACCATTCAAGTGATAAGAGACAGAACAAAAACACAATGCATCACAGAGAAAACAAAAGACATATTTTATACCTGGAGGAGAAGCTCAAACATTACCCAAAGGCCTGTTTAAACAGTAATGTTTTTTGCTGATTTTTTTAAATGTCAACAGACGCTGCAGCTGTTAGGCCACAAGGCATTCCAGAGTCTAGGCGCTACAGATTGAAAGGCTCTGTCACCTTTGGTGATCAACCTGGTGCGCGGAATGACCAACAGATCTTGGTCAGCTGTCCTCAGGGTCCTGCTGGGCACATATGGTTCCAGCAGGTCTGTTAAATATTCTGGTGCCTGGCCATGCAAAGCTCTAAAAGTGAGCACCAGGACCTTGAAATGAATTCTAAAATGTATAGGAAGCCAGTGCAAGGAGGCTAGATTATCAAACATGTTTAAAATAGTTTCGGGACTCCTACAACCTTAGAATTATTTTCTAATCACGATTACGGGTAAACTTGCATGTCTTAATAATAAAATAAATATATACAGGTATATATCTTCTTTTTTTTTTAATAGAAGTGCGGTACCACTGCATCCCGCGGTGATTAGCCACACACACAACCGGACTGGATGTGCTAACATAATGTAGAGAGAGGGGGCTGGATGTGCTAACATAGTTTAGAGAGAGGGGGCTGGATGTACTAACATAGTGTGGAGAGAGGGGGCTGGATGTGCTAACATAGTGTGGAGAGAGGGGGCTGGATGTGCTAACATAGTGTAGATAGTGGGCTGGATGTGCTAACATAGTGTAGATAGAGGGGGCTGGATATGCTCACATAATGTGCAGAGAGGGGGCTGGATGTGCTAACAGTGTGGAGAGAGGGGGCTGGATATGCTAACAGTGTGGAGAGAGGGGGCTGGATGTGGTAACAGTGTGAAGAGAGAGGGGGCTGGATGTGCTAACAGTGTGGAGAGAGGGGGCTGGATGTGCTAACAGTGTGGAGAGAGGAGGCTGCCTGCATGTGCTAACAGTGTGGAGAGAGGGGGCTGCCTGGATGTGCTAACATAGTGTAGAGAGAGGGGGCTGCCTGGATGTGCTAACATAGTGTAGAGAGAGGGGGCTGGATGTGCTAACATAGTGTAGAGAGAGGTGGCTGGATATGCTAACATAATGTAGCGAGAGGGGGCTGGATGTGCTAACATAATGTAGAGAGTGGGCTGGATGTGCTAACATAGTGTGGATAGAAGGGGCTGGATATGCTCACATAATGTGCAGAGAGGGGGCTGGATGTGCTAACAGTGTGGAGAGAGGGGGCTGGATGTGGTAACAGTGTGAAGAGAGCGGGGGCTGGATGTGGTAACAGTGTGAAGAGAGAGGGGGCTGGATGTGCTAACAGTGTGGAGAGAGGGGGCTGGATAATGTCATGTGCGAATCCTGACATCTGATTTGCAGCTGAATAATTACCTCCTGTTGCCAAAATCAATGTGAGAATGCGAATGGAAAATACATTAGGTATATACAAAGATTACTAGTTATGATTAGTTATGGCGACAGAAATATTAATGTTGAATTGAAATTCATGTCATTTAGAAAGTATAGTATATTATTTATTGGTCTAAAATTCCACAGCACACTTGATCTTGCTTCATGGCACAACGGTTGAAAACCACTGCCTTAGAGGACATAAATAAATTATTCAAATGATTAGAACATCTGTGTGTGTGTGTGTGTGTATGTGTGTGTGTTGTGTGTGTGTGTGTGTGTGTGTGTGTGTGTGTGTGTGTGTGTGTGTGTGTGTGTGTGTGTGTTTGCGTGTTTGTGTGTGTCTGTGTGTCTGTGTGTCTGTGTGTGTAGGTACAGTCAGTATGTGTGTGTGGGTCGGGTATATGTTTGTGTGTGTGATTGATTGATTGATTGAAAGTGTGTGTGTGTGCGTGTGTGTGTGTGTGTGTGTGTGCGTGTGTGTGTGTGTGTGTATGTGTGTGTGTGTGTGTGTGTGTGTGTGTGTGTGTGTGTGTGTGTGTGTGTGTGTGTGTGTGTGTGTGTGTGTGTGTGTGTGTGTGTGTGTGTGTGTGTGTGTGTGTGTGTGTGTGTGTGTGTGTGTGTGTGTGTGTGTGTGTGTGTGTGTGTGTGTGTGAGAGAGATTGAAGGCTCTATGGTGCACCAGCACTCCAGGGGAACAGAGCTAATCTACATAATGGTACATCTCTATTAACAACATCCTTTTATATCAATCACATGCACACACACGCAAAGGTACATACCCACATGTTCAATCAGAGAGAGAGAGAGAGAGAGAGAGAGAGAGAGAGAGAGAGAGAGAGAGAGAGAGAGAGAGAGAGAGAGAGAGGGGGAGAG
>NC_140165.1:187228261-187271335 GCF_963971535.1 Notolepis coatsorum
GTCCGATATTATCGGCCGACCGATATTATCGGCCGATATCGGCAGTAAAATGTGATATCGGAAAATATCGGTATCGGTTTAAAAACAAAAAAAACAATAACAATATTTGTTATATATATATCCAGTGAAATTATTAGTTACCTGAAATTATTCAGTTTTTTGGACGGGGAAACCCTGCATATATCGGTATCGGTTGATATCGGTATCGGAAATTAAGAGTTGGACAATATCGGAATATCGGTATCGGTAAAAAAGCCAATATCGAGCATCCCTAATATTGGATGTATCCTTTTATCATGTAAAACTCTATATCAGTTTATAATTAGTAAACACTATATCAGTTTATCATTTAAATAGGTAAATGTTTAAACATATTAATTTAAACCTTTAAGTGTGCAGGGAATGCAAATACATTATTAGGTGAAATGCTCCTTTAAAACTCTTCCTTTGAAGGTGTATCACAAACAAAGTACCAATAGAAATATTCCAGGTTATAGGAATGCAAATACCTTATAGGTGAATTTACCCTTTAAACCATCTTTCTTTACAGGAGAACCATCAGTGATTCAACTATAATCAATATGTCATCAATGGGATTCAAGTATCTTATTGGATACATTGACCCTTTAAGTCATCCTCTTTACAAGAGAACATCAGTAGTTCAGGTATCTTACTGGGCGTATTTACCCTTTAATTCTCCCTTCTTATAGGAGAAATGTCAATGGTTCAAGTATCTTACCAGTGGTTCAAGTATCTTACTGGGTAGTATTTACCTTTAATTCTCCCTTCTTATAGGAGAATATCAGTGGTTCAAGTATCTTACTGGGTGTATTTACCCTTTAATTATCCCTTCTTATAGGAGAATATCAGTACCCATATATCAAATTAAATCAAAATATAGGTCAGTTCAATCCGTGGAAGTTCTTATGATTCAAGTTCAATCAGTTCAAGCCTACCGGACTGTTGGTGTAACAGGAGTTGAGCAACAGGGGTATTCACATCAGGCTGGCATTAGCCTTGAGCTATATCAGAGGTTCAGTGGGTTGGCTCGCCATCTTGTATCGGTCCGGCACACCGCCTCGTCCCGCGTGGGCACACGTGGTGATGGGTGGTCTGGAACTGCTCCCAGGGTGGAACGGGGTGCTGGAAAAACCTGGCCTGCGTCAAGCAGGCATTCAGAAAATAAAAGCTATTTACCATCTTTTATCGCTTCATCATCTTTTCATTGCTTTCAGAATGAATAATCAATCAGCAACTTTTAGCTATGCCAAGCTAACGTAGGCTACCTTGTCACGGCACGTGGGAATATCATATGTCCCATGCTAATTTAGGCTAAAGTGCGCTAGCATGTGGAACGTTCCCCACGTTCATATTAAACTCTCAAAAACATTCTAAATGTATATAGACCTTGTTCTTATCGTACAGCATATCAATACAATTATAAGTACTTCTGAAATGGTTTCTTTCTAGTTTTCATTTAACCAAATTGGGCTTGGAGCTTCGCTAGCATGACTCAGAATGAAGCTACTGTAGTGGCTACTGGGACATAATTCACGGCATTCTAGCCTATTGTGGTGTTTACTACATATCCCGTGACCCTTAGCGGGGGATGACGTAGTTAAAGCGAGACAAGTAAAAGATGAATGAGAGTGTTGTTTGTGCAACTGTAGAGTGCGTAATAAAATAGTATTTTTGCATCGGAACACGGCTCCGTTTTCACTATCATTACCGCATTCCTACATTGGTGACCCTGATTTTCTCTTGGACGTATTTCGGAGATTATATCGAAACATGTCAACTGAACAACAGAACGCAGATCGCAGATCTTTGAGCGCCGTTTCACTCAAGCTGCCGGAGTTTTGGGAGCAGAGTGCCAACGCTTGGTTTGCGCAAGCTGAAGCTCTCAGGGATATTACCGCGGACGCCACCAAGTACTACTATGTGGTAGCAGCCCTTACGAACTCAACTGCGGCGAGAGTGGTGAGTTTGCTGGAAAACCCACCTACACATGACAAATATGTTGCTATAAAGACACACCTTAAAGAGGCTTTCAGTCTATCTGAATCTGACCGTGCTTGCCAGCTTCTCTCTCTACCAGGACTGGGTGACTCAAAGCCCTCTGAACTGATGGACCACATATTAGCTTTGCTGGGTGACCATGGGCCACGTTTTCTATTTAAAGAACTTTTCCTGCAACAACTGCCAGACTATGTTTGTTTACCTATGGCTAATTCCATCAAAACTGACTTTCGCCAGCTAGCTAGAGAAGCACATGTATTTTTCTCAGCTGGGAAGAGGTGTGTGGCAGCATCAGCCTACACCATTGATGAGCAGGGGTTCCAACCACTCTCTATCTCTGCCGCGGCTATGCCCTGCCGGGTGAGGCCGTCAGGGTTGTGTTTTTACCACGCAAAGTTTGGGAACAAAGCTAAGAAGTGTCTGCCACCATGTAGCTACAGTGGGTCGGGAAACGCCAACAGTCTCTTGGTAGACGTGGGGAATCGCCGGCTCGTCAATGCTGAGACGTTTGGCTCCTTGGCATGTGAGCGCAGTGACACGGCCACAATGACACTGTCCAGCGCCGTCGCGCCCACTGATGATTTCTCCCGCCTCCTGTTGGAGTTCTCGGACACAACACCCACCTTCTCGTCCGCGGCCACTAAGCATGGAGTCGTTCATTACATCTCCACGGAAGGCCCACCAGTACATGCTAGGGCTCGTCGTCTCGACCCACACAAGCTCACCATCGCTAAGAATGAGTTTGCCTCCATATAGGCACTGGGCATCGTTCGCCGTTCCGACAGTCCTTGGGCCTCGCCTCTCCATCTCGTTCCAAAGGCTAATGGCGGCTGGCGTCCGTGTGGCGACTACCGGCGCCTTAATGACGCCACTACACCTGATCGTTACCCGGTTCCACACATACAAGATTTTTCAGCCCACCTAGCTGGCGCGTCTGTTTTTTCGAAGGTGGATCTGGTGAGAGGATACCACCAGGTGCTGGTTAGCCCTCAGGACATCCCCAAGATGGCAGTTATAACCCCATTCGGACTCTTTGAATTTCTGAGGATGCCTTTTGGCCTCAAAAATGCTGCTCAGACCTTTCAGAGGTTAATGGACGCCATGCTGCGCAACCTGTCTTTCGTGTTCGTCTACCTAGACGATATCCTGGTAGCCAGCACGTCCAAGGCAGAACACCTGACACACCTCCGGCTCCTCTTCAGTCGCCTCAGAGAGCATGGATTAATCATCAACCCAGCAAAGTGTCAGTTTGGACTGCCTGCCATGGACTTCCTTGGCCACCACATCACTACTGCTGGGGCGGCCCCATTACCAGTAAAAGTGGAAGCGGTGCTGCGGCTCCCACGCCCTACCACGGTTAGGGCCTTGCAGGAGTTCCTAGGGATGGTGAATTTCTATCATCGGTTCATCCCTCAAGCTGCCCACCTAATGCGCCCCCTGTATGGGGCTCTCAAGGGCAAGACTCCCAAGCATGCCATCGCCTGGTCCGACGACATGTCAAAGGCGTTCTCTGATACCAAGGAGGCCCTTGCGAGCGCCACCATGCTGACGCACCCCGTGCCTGAGGCTCCCGTGGCGTTGACAACTGATGCCTCGGATTATGCCGTGGGAGCAGTTTACGAGCAGTTGGTCAAGGGCATTTGGCAACCCCTGGCGTTCTTCAGCCGACAACTCCGTTCCAGCGAACAGAAGTACAGCACCTTTGACCGTGAGCTCCTCGCACTGTACTTGGCAGTCAGACATTTCCGTTTCCTGCTGGAGGCTCGCCCTTTCACTGTTTTTGTAGACCACAAACCATTGATTTTTGCTATGGCGAAGGTGTCTGAACCGTGGTCTGCCAGGCAACAACGCCATCTGGCTTTCATCTCTGAGTTCACCACTGACATCCGGCATGTGGCGGGGAAGGACAACCCCGTGGCTGACTGCCTCTCTCATGCCGCCATCGGTGCTGTCCACCTGGGCATTGATTATGCCCGTATGGCTGCGGATCAGGTTTCAGACCCAGACATCCAGGCATGCAGGACGGCGGTTACTGGCCTCCGGTTGGCGGACGTCCCCTTCTTTGATGATGGCACGATGCTGCTATGTGATGTATCTATGGTGCAGCCAAGGCCAGTGGTTCCGCGGGCATGGAGACGACAAGTTTTCGAGGCTGTCCATGGCCTCTCAAACCCGGGCAGGAAACCATCACAGCGCCTAATGGCAGCGAAATTCGTCTGGCCCAGGATGAAGGTTGACATTGGGGGTTGGGTCAAGACCTGCATGGCATGCCAACGCGCGAAGGTCCATCGGCATGTTAAGGCCCCGTTGGAGCGGTTCAATGTCCCTGAGAGGCGTTTTGACCACATCACCGTGGATCTGGTGGGACCCCTTCCTCCCTCCAGGGGGTACACTCACCTTCTGACAATGGTAGACAGGACCACCCGTTGGCCGGAAGCTGTCCCACTCACTGTGACTACTACAGCTGATGTGGCCCGCGCATTCATCAGTACCTGGGTTGCCCGGTTCGGTGTTCCCTCTGATCTTTCCTCTGACCGAGGGGCCCAATTCACTTCCACATTATGGACTTCCATTACCCAGCAGTTGGGTGTCTCCCTCCACCGCACTACGGCCTACCATCCACAGGCCAACCGGTCAATGCTTGCTCTCAAGGCCAATCTCCGGGGCGACAGCTGGGTCGACAGACTTCCTTGGGTGATGCTGGGACTCCGTACTGCACCTAAGGAGGACCTTCTTTCATTTTCGGCTGAGCTGGTATACGGCCAACCCCTCCGTGCAGCGGGGTACGTGTTTATCCGCTGCGACGCCCATCGAGGCCCCCTAGAGCCACCCTACGATGGTCCTTACCGGGTTGTGAAGGCAGGCGATAAGACCTTTGTCATTGACATGGGGGGGAGTGAAGAACGGATCTCGGTGGATCGCCTGAAGCCTGCTCACCTGGATTTGGACCGCCCCATTGAGTTGGCCCAACTGCCCCGCTGCGGTCGCCCCCCCTGGTAGGGCAGTCCCGACGCCTACTCTAGCTATGGCGGACCTGCCGGCCGACCTGTTCAGGGTCGGCCTACTGCTTTACCACTGCCTCAGTTTCCTGTGCCTGCCCAGGGGTACCGGAGTCGTTTTGGATATCTAACTGCATATATAACTGTTTCCACTAGAGGGCGCTCTAGGCGGAGCCACTCAAGACACCACCAGGTGGCGAGTATAAATATAGATGTCTCCTCCTACTCTACCTCTCTCCCCCACCTACCTCTCACAGAGGAGGACTCATGTGTTACTGCTCATACCATGTGAATAAATAAACCACGCCAGTTAAAGGCTAAAGATAGGAACCATGCCTCTGGACCATATTATTGTCGCCCTATAGCCAGATTCTGTCAACAGGTTATGGGCCCAGATCAGGCCGGGGCGAAATAATAAGGGTAGCAAGTTTAGCTAAACTATAGGCTAGGTTAGCACCGGGAGTACCGCGTGGCTAGACGCTAGGCCAACAGGAGCAAAAGCTACGCCCACCATCAAAGAGCAACATGGAATCCAACACGATGATCCTGCGCGTCAAGAGGAAGCGGGGCACCGACCCCACCGACGGGCTGCTGGAGCACAAGCGGACCCGCCCGGAGAGCAGCACGCAGAGCCCCGGGGGAGACGGAGCCTGCTGAGCACAACGGAGGCGAGGGGGAGAACCCCGTGCAGAGCCCCGAGGAGGCGGCACCGGGGGAGACGGAGCCTGCTGAGCACAACGGAGGCGAGGGGGAGAACCCCGTCTTAGAACTCGTGGCGACCAAAGGAAGGAGCAAATGTCCCTCGTTTAATGGGAAGGCAGAGGACTACGAGCTCTGGGAAGAGCGCATGCTATGCTGCATGCACGGTGCGGGACTGAAGGAGACGATCCTGGCATCCCCCACGGGAGACCTGACGGCGGAAGAGCAAGCCCTGGCCAACCAGTGTAACGCAGATGCGTACTGTGAGTTAGCGCCACTGCTCGACGACACCAGCTTGGGGCTGATATTCCGCGACACTAAAGACAAAGGCCGAGAAAGCCTGGAGGTGTTGAGAGAGCATTACATCGGGCGAGGAAGACCCCGAGTCGTGGCCCTCCACATAGCACTATCAACGACAGGAGTCGGTTCAAGAACTTTGACAAAACGTTCCGCCCGGAGAGACACAGCATGGAGCTGGCAGACGGAAAGCGCACCTACGGGTTGGCGAAAGAGAGAGGAGACGCACAGGTATGCCTCACGGACAGCAGGGGGCGCCGGCGTACAGTGACGTTAAAGAACGCTCTCTATGTACCATCGTTCCCACAAGGACTATTCTCTGTAATAGCTGCTACTGCGAACGGTGCCAGTGTTCTTCATTGAAGGTAAACATTTTCTTGTAGAGCCCAACGGTACGTGATTTGACATAGAGGTGTATCAGAGAATGTATTACCTGAAAACAGAGTGTAATGACAACGACAAGTGTAATGGTGACAATGATATGTGTAAAGTAACTGTAGAATAGAATAGAATAGAATAGAATAGAATAGATCTTTATTGTCATTGTTACAGTTGTCACAACTAGATTTAACATACAGCTCATTATAGTAATATTCCACAATTATTACATTGAATGGCACACAATCATAAATTCACCAACATGCGCATTTGTTATACATGCAGGACTCTTTGAGACAGCCACGATATTCAGACATGGCATGAGATTATGGGTCATTGTAATTATGAGGATTTACTGAAACTGCAAGCAGTGACAGAGGGCATGCACATTGAAGGTGAAAAGCGTAGACCTGATAAAGAACGTGTAGTGTGCATGAAGGGGAAGTTTGCTCAATCGAGAAACAGAAATCCCACAGAAAAAGTAAAGGTACCACTTGCGTTGGTTAACACAGATCTTGCCGGTCCAGTAAGAAACGAGTCCATAGGAGGCTTTAGATATGTACAGTATTTTACAGACGTGTGCACAGGTGCAGTGTTTGTTTACTTTCTTAAAGCAAAGAGTGACACACTCCAGGCCACGGAAAAATTCCTTGCAGACATAGCTCCTTATGGTAACGTAAGATGTTTGAGGTCCGACAACGGAACCGAATTCACAAACAGAGAGTTCCAATCACTGTTGAGACGGCATGTCCCTATTCCCCACACCAGAACGGAGTGGCAGAGAGGGAATGGCGCACTCTTTTCGAGATGGCTAGGAGTAAACTAGTAGATAGTAACTTACCTAAGAGCCTATGGCACTATGCGGTGCAAGAAGCCGCTTACACCAGAAACAGGTGCTTTAATAAGCACACGGGCACCACCCCGTATACAGCACTGACAGGAAAGAAGTGTAATCTAGCCAGAATGCACCGATTTGGATCAGTGTGTTATGCGTACCTGCAGGACAGAGGAAAGCTTGAGTCCAGATGTGAAAAAGGACTCTTTGTAGGGAATGACAAGGGAAGCCCCGCTTTCCTGGTTTATTATCCCGGTAAAGGGGGAGTGCAGAAACACAGGCTAGTCAAGTTTGTCACAAAGACAACATGTGAGGGCGAGACACAGACAGAGAAGCCAGAGCTGGACTCCAGAGTAAGGTGTGTGGAAACAGAGACACATCAGCCCAGTGTACTTAGCACAGTCGTGCAGGCAGACAGTCAGCCACCCCCAGAGGGCGATGACGAGGAGCACCCGAGGGTGACGTCAAGTGCCCCAAGCAGTGGGAGATATCACTCAAGGGAACACAAACCCCCAAAGTATCTGACAGACTATGCCCGGAAAGGGAGTGACGAGGAGGACAGTACACCCACCACCGTTGATTACTGCTACAGGGTAGTTAGTGGGGTACCTCAGACCTTTAAAGAGGCCATAGTGTCCCCTGAATCAAGTCAATGGGAGAGAGCAATGGATGAGGAAATGAGGTCCCTAGAGGACAACCACACCTTCACTCTAACCAAGTTACCAGAGGGCAGACAGACAGTGGGAGGGAAATGGGTGTATTCAATCAAGGAGGGTATTGAAGGCCACGACAAGTACAAAGCGATGTTTGTAGCTAAGGGTTACAGTCAGAGGGAGGAAATAAACTACGGTGAAACATTCTCCCCCACAGCCAATCTGACCAGTATAAGGGTAGTGGTGCAGAAAGCAGCTGAGGACAATTTAATTTTACATCAGATGGATGTGAAAACAGCCTATCTGCACGCACCCATAGATAGGGAGATATATATGGAACAACCTGAGGGTTACGAAAAGAAAGGAGAGAAGCTAGTGTGTAAGCTGGAAAAATCCATTTACGGCCTGAAACAGTCTGGGCGAAATTGGAACGAGATGCTCCATACATGTCTTATCGAAGATCACTTCCTACAGAACCCAGTAGACCCCTGTGTTTACTCAAGGGAGTCAAAGGAGTCAGGAAAAGTGATCATCGTCATTTGGGTGGATGATTTGATCATAGCAGCAGACAACACTAGAAGCCTAGCACAGGTGAAAGAGATGCTCTCCACCAGATTCAAAATGAAAGACCTTGGGAGGTTAAAGCATTTTCTAGGTATGGACTTTGAACAGTCTGCCAATTGTGTAAAAATATCCCAGAAGAGATATGTGGAAAAGATCCTGAAACGTTTTGACATGCAAGAATGTAGATCAAGGGAAACACCATGTGATCAAAAACTAGACTATCAGGAGGATTCTCAGAAACTGACAGATGTAAAAATGTACAGAGAAGCTGTGGATAGCCTCATTTATTTAACAACATGTACCCGCCCTGACCTATGTTTTGTAGTGAGTAAACAGTCACAGCATTTCGCTTACCCCACAGAGGAGCATTGGATTACAGCAAAACATGTCTTTCGTTATCTTAAAGGTACAGCAGACAAACAACTGTGTTTCAGAAAGAGCAGCGAGGGTCTAGGACTTAAAGCCTACAGTGATGCAGACTGGGCAGCTGACACCACAGATAGAAGGAGTACCACAGGATATTGTGTGAGTTTGAACGCAGACAGCTCACTGGTTTCGTGGAAAACAAAGAAGCAGCCCACAGTGGAACTATCAACTTGTGAAGCCGAATATATGGCTCTAGATATGACCATACAGGAGTGTATTTATCTGGAACAACTGCTCGAAGGGATGGATACCTATGTATATAAGAAGACTGTTGTTTACGAGGACAACCAGGGAACCATTGCGATTGCTAGAAACCCTGTGTGCCGACAGAGATGTAAACATGTCGATATAAAATATCATTTCATCAGATCTGTCATCAGAGAAGAAAGGATGACACTGATTTATTGTGCAACGGACGACATGGTAGCAGACGCTATGATGAAACCTGCTTCCAAATTGAAATTGAAGAGATTTGCAGAGGTCATGTTTGGTGTGTAGATATTGACTGCCATATTCTTTTGATGTTTTTGGAGCAGCTTGTGAACACTAATGATTTAATTGATGTATGGAGGGGAATCCACGATAAACATAGACAATACACTTGGGCTCGTTGTAGAGAGAGTTGTTTTTCTATGGCCAGATTAGATAGGTTTTATTGTTTTAAACATAATTTTAGTACTGTGAAAGAGTGCAGGATAATACCTGTAGGTTTTGATATTGTATTGTACCCATTCTGCAATCTGTTAATAAAATGTTCATTCAATCAATCACCGTGCAGATTGATTGATTGATTGAATGAACGTTTTATTAACAGATTGCAGAATGGGTACAATACAGTACGGCTCAATATACACAATTGTTAAGGGGATGCAGACCAGAGAAAGACTTTCGTCTTGTTTACTCGGAAACTCTCTGAGGAGGCTCTGAAACTCCCTGAGGAGGAGGTTCTGAAACTCTCTACGGCGGAGGCTCTGAAACTCTCTGAGGAGGAGGTTCTGACACCCTCTGAGGAGGCTCTGAAACTCCTTGAGGAGGCTCTGAAAACTCAAAACGGCAGAATATACACTACTGGTAGGGAGCAAAGCAGAAGAACCAATAGTCTCGACTGCATTGCATCCCCTCCTTTACAATGACAGGCCCTGTAACTCACGGACATGTCTCTTGGCCAATAAGAAAAACGCGCCTGTGACGTCTTCAAATGGCCGGGGGAGGGGGGGAAAGGGGGTTATTCTGTCCACCCCCTCAACACCTCACCCCTGATATGATGCCATAAAAAAGCACAGCCATGACACCAGTTTGCATAGCGTGCTACATGAAAGCAGTGAAGCACATACTTACCTAGTAAAAGCTTTACATCATGCACGCCAGCCACAGCCGATAACCTCGTTTGTGTAAAAAACTGGTTTTATTTCACGGCTCTGACTTATGTGTGAAAAACTTGCCACCCGTTATTTTTATCATTACCCTTAAGCAAAGAAAAAATATCAGACTAAAGAGAGAGGGACCAAAAGGTCCTTGGTTCATATGCCACAAATGTACAACTCTGTGAGCTAACACCCATACCAGTTGTGGACTCAATGCTATGTTTACCTAAACGTATTACATGAAAACACACACAACTCTCATCATACAATAAAACCGAAATTCACTTTACTCACGTAAGAAAGAACGCTGTCTTAAGTAGAGAGAAGGACATAAGCCTTGGCTAAGTGTTAGAACTACAGGCCTTGCCCAGTTATACACAATAGCAACCAACGCAAATTTTCAGAGAAAACTGCACACACTCCAAGCCAGAAGACGCCCCCAGCATTTGTAGCTGTGGGTTCACGTAGCACACGTCATAACCCCCAAAATACAATGAAGTAAACACACGTTTTGTTAAACAAAAACATTGTTATTAACCAAAAACATTTTGGGGAGGGGGAGGGAGAGTGGGGCATAGTGTAACATGGCCTACCTGACCCCCGGACGCAGGATGAATGGCCGCAACAAATGGCTGGTCCACCATGTTGACAAGGCTTCTTACTGGCGGAGCCAGAAGTGGCGACGGCTGGAGCCTCGCTCTGGCGTGTCGCCCACATCCTGCGGCCGGCCATGGTACAGGCTGACGACATCTTCTGCCAGAGATGACGCCAAGTCAGAGTGTTCAGGGCCCGCTACCTCCCCACGGCTAAGGCCAACAGTTAGCACAAGCTAACGGATAACTCCAGGCTGACGGTTAGCACCAAGCTAACAGCTAGCCTTTACAGGCTCACCGTCGGCTCTGACCAACGGCCAGCTACCGGCTAACGGTTAGCTCTCACAGGCCCACTGTTAGCTAACGGCTACTACTGAAGCTGTGTAACGTGAGGAATAGCGATGCAGGCCTGATCACATCAGACAGCTGACTGCCTCTTCTTTAGCCCAAAGAAAAAAAGGGGCAGACAACACCCGTCTCTCTCACAAGATGGCGTTACCAGAGATACAGTGGGGTCGGCAGCAAGCTCCATCTTATGCGGGCTGCTGCCGCCTTGAGTTCGGGCTAAAAAACCTGCAAACCCGCACGCCTCACGCCGGGAGGCTGCACTCACTGTCTCCATAGGATAGGCGGGAGCCAGCATTCGGTGCGGCTAGCAGAGGGCATCCTTCCTCAGAGACTTGGGACTCGAACCCAGACTCGGACTTGGGGCTCCCAGGAAAACAAAGCCTCTGTTTCCGTGAGCCGTCAAGGAAGAACCCCCCGTCCCCTCCATCCCGCGATGGAGAGGCAACGGAGGAATCCCTGCTTGGAAACGGCTGTTCTGCGGGGCCGCAAGCCTGCACAGCTGACCCTGCACAACTGACACACCTGAGGCCCGCGTCGCAAGACACCACCCACCAGAGGCCGTCGGACCAGCCGACTGCCTCTCGCGGCATTAGTATCCAGCTGCACAGCCGGAGCGCAACGCTGGCGGGGGAACTGCCCAGCGATGTGCACTCCCCAAATATGAGGAAGAAAGCCGAAGGCCAGACCAGCACTCTCAGATTAAAATGTTTCTTTTTAATGGCAGCCTAAAGTACAGACATGTTTCGGAACAGGTGTTCCATCTTCAGTGTTAATAGACTAGCAGTGATAGCTTGTAAAAATGGGAGCTATATACCATGTGGGCAGGAAGTGACATCATAGAGGTGAGCTTGGGAATGCAAGTCAACTTTGACCTCCAGAGTAAGGACTTAATAATGTAGAATGTTGAAAACAAATATAAACCAGAAACTTAAATAAGCCAATAGCAAACCCAAAATTCTATAAGCAAAGAACAACAACAACAAAAGGAAAACTTTCACCATTCATAAAACTAATAATAATAGTAATGATAATATAATCATGATAATAAGAGTAATAAAAGTCACTTATAGGAAACAGGATAACACATTTTTTTCATTCATTCCCTTTGGTACAGTACCATTAATCAAATGAATATAGTAACCTGTCTCCCCCTCTAGAGGGCATTGTAGACTAACGAGTCCCATAAACAATAAGATTGCATTAGGAGAAATAGAGAGCTGCGGTACAAACAATCTCTCTTATTAAGAAAGGACATTTTGGTGCTAATCACTCAAATATCTGCAATGTTACCAATGTTAGTAATGGTGTATATCTCCGGGACCGATGAACTTTTCTTGCTTACTCCTCCGTGTCTTCCTTTGGCCCATCTCACCGGTCGTGGTGGAAGGGGGCCGTCTGGAAACATCGTCTGTCTACAGAGGGAGTATTGCGGAGACATCTCTTTCCTAGGTCGGTCTCTGGGCAGCCTGGTAGGCCTGCAGGAGTGCAGGAGGCACCTTGTGTGTAGATAGTCTTGTTCGTCTCTTCGTCTCTAGCATCTCTTATGACGCTCGATGTCTTGCCAATAAGCAGGCCCCTCGGGATGATGGCGTCCCGCCAATAGTTAGTAAGGGTCACACCATGGAGTAGGATACGAATCTCTCTCTGCTTCAGGCGAGAATGAGTCTCGTGACTCCATCGTTGTAGCTACGAAAGCTGCTGTATATCCACTAGGGACAGGGTGAACTGTAAACTCTGGAGCTGCAGGTCTCTAAGCTACCAACGTAGCTATGTATCAAAGTCAAGGTAGACTGCGCTCTCAGTATCTGACACTGGGTGCTGAAATCCCAAGGATTATGAGGAAGAAAGCCGAAGGCCGGACCAGCACTCTCAGATTAAATTTTTTTTAATGGCAGCCTAAAGTACAGACATGTTTCGGAACAGGTGTTCCATCTTCAGTGTTAATAGGCTAGCAGTGATAGCTTGTAAAAATGGGAGCTATATACCATGTGGGCAGGAAGTGACAACATAGAGGTGAGCTTGGGAATGCAAGTCAACTTTGACCTCTAGAGTAAGGACTTAATAATGTAGAATGTTGAAAACAAATATAAACCAGAAACTTAAATAAGCCAATAGCAAACCCAAAATTCTATAAGCAAAGAACAACAACAACAAAAGGAAAACTTTTCACCATTCATAAAAATAATAATAATAGTAATGATAATATAATCATGATAATAAAAGTAATAAACGTCACTTATAGGAAACAGGATAAGAAATGTTTTTCATTCATTCCCTTTGGTACAGTACCATTAATCAAATGAATATAGTAACCTGTCTCCCTCTCTAGAGGGCATTGTAGACTAACGAGTCCCATAAACAATAAGATTGCATTAGGAGAAATAGAGAGCTGCGGTACAAACGATCTCTCTTAAGAAAGGACATTGTGGTGCTAATCACTCAAATATGCATCTGCAATGTTACCAATGTTAGTAATGGTGTATATCTCCGGGACCAATGAACTTTTCTTGCTCACTCCTCCGTGTCTTCCTTTGGCCCATCTCACCGGTCGTGGTGGAAGGGGGCCGTCTGGAAACATCGTCTGTCTATGGAGGGAGTATTGCGGAGACATCTCTTTCCTAGGTCGGTCTCTGGGCTGCCTGGTAGGCCTGCGGGAGTGCAGGAGGCACCTTGTGTGTAGATAGTCTTGTTCGTCTCTTCATCTCTAGCATCTCTTATGCCGCTCGATGTCTTGCCTTGGCGATAAGCAGGCCCCTCGGGATGATGGCGTCCTGCCAATAGTTAGTAAGGGTCACGCCATGGAGTAGGATACGAGTCTCTCTCTGCTTCAGGCGAGAATGAGTCTCGCTTGGAACCGGCTGTTCTGTGGGGCCGCAAGCCTGCACAGCCGACCCCGCACAACTGACACACCTGAGGCCCGCGTCGCAAGACACCACCCACCAGAGGCCGTCGGACCAGCCGACTGCCTCTTGCGGCAATAGTATCCAGCTGCACAGCCGGAGCGCAACGCTGGGGGGGGGAACTGCCCAGCGATGTGCACTCCCCAAATATGAAACGCCGGTGGAGGTCAGAATAATCCTCTAGAGTCTAGACTCTCCGGTGGTGACGACATTATCCCTTCTTTCTCCCATAAATTAGTGAGAGAGGGAGAAACAAAGGACAACGCCAACACAGCTCCTATAACTAACTAACTACTTTAAGCACTAAACTTGAAGCGGTGCTATACACGGACTTCACGGTGGTGAAAGTAGGGAAGGAGCTGGTAGTATGGCCATGACCCCGCTTATATATGAGCGGATGTGGGCGTGGTCAGGCAGGTGGGTGCGTACACGTGGGTGAAAGTTCTCATGATAGTATATGATTAAAGGGATAGTTCCAGTAGGCAGAGCGCAAAGCCATACATGAAATATAACTATGTATAGTCAAAGACATGCCTCCAAGAGGAGTTAACCATACAGCAGGGTTTTAGTGGAGGGGATCTCACCTTTTCCATGCCCAACCTTAACCCCTTAAGCCCGAGCGGTCCGGTACCGAGATTGATATCACGCCATAAATAGATGAATACAGAACGTATTAATTAATGTTGCGTTTCTTTTTCAAATGTAGCCAAGAGTAAAGACCCTAACCCTGTCAAAACAGCAGTCAAAGTGTATATTTTCAGCACTACGTTTGTTTACCAATGATGAAGTTGTTAGGGATTAGTGTTGGTGGAGGACTTAAACACTGAACAGGACGAGGAGAGAATAGGCAGAATGGAAGACGAGATGTGAAGCCAGGGGTGAAGTGTAAAGTGAACCGACACTGGAGGGTAGGGAACACACACCAGATATAGGGCGAACAATTAACACTAGAGAGACAGCAGGGCAATTAGCAAAACGAGACACACATGGGGTGAGACAACCAGGAAAGAAACACACACAAGAAAAGACTGAACACTAGACAGAGTAAACATAACAACAACCATACAACCACACAAGGAACTAATAAACAAGGAACATAACATTTAACAGGGGAACAAGAGACAAAGTAACAGGGGAAGGGCACAGAGAGACATGTAAACATTAAAGATCCACCAGTGAGCCAGGAGGGTATGCATGAGGAATGAATGTCCAGCAGGGGGAGGTACAGATGGGAAAGGTCTGTGCAAAGGTGGGGGCTGTTGAGGAGTAGTGGAAAGTCTGTGCAAGGGTGGGGGCGGGTGAAGAGGATGGAAAGGAGGGGAGGAGGGGGGAGCAGCAGGCGGAGTCTGGCCAGGGAACACTGAACCTTTACAGTACTCCCCCCTCCAGGGACGGTTTCCAGATGGCCAAAAAGTTCCCAGAGCGGCTCCAGGAGATGAGAACATGCTAGCTGAAGGGGCAGTCCTAGCAGTAGAGAACGAGCTAGCTGAAGGGGCAGTCCTAGCTGTAGGAAACAAGCTAGCTGAAGGGGCAGTCCTAGCTGTGGGAGACAAGCTAGCTGGAGAATGCTTTGCTAGCCTTCCAAGTCCTGCTAGCTGCAGGAGCTAAGCTAGTAGACGGGGCTGTACTAGCTGTGGAGGCCTGGCTAGCTGCAGGGGCTATGCTAGCAGTAGGAACAGTACTAGCAGTAGGGGCAGTGCTAGCCGTGGAGGCCGTGCTAGCTGTGGAAGCTATGCTAGCAGTAGGGACTGTACTAGCAGTAGCTATGCTAGCATTCGAGGCCTGGCTAGCTGTGGAAGCTACGCTAGCAGTAGGGACTGTACTAGCAATAGTTACGCTAGCAGTTGGGACCATGCTGGTGGTAGAGGCCTTACCAGCAGTAGAGGCTTGGCTGGAGGCTGGAGGCTGGAATAGCTGCTGTATCCATGTTCTGCCATACTCCTCCAGCTGTGGGGCCAGCTCAGGGTGCCACTCCCTGAGAGAGTAGAGCAAACGCAGAATGGCCTTCCTCTCCTCCAAGGAGGAGGAAGGTATATCCCCCATTCTGAACACCTCCAAGGCGCTCAAAGCCTCCCTCGTCCTGTTCGCTGGGTCCAATTGTGGTCGGTTCATTCTGTTAGGGATTAGTGTTGGTGGAGGACCCAATCGCTGAACAGGACGAGGAGAGAATAGGCAGAATGGAAGATGAGACGTGGAGCCAGGGGTGAAGTGTAAAGAATATAGCTTTACTTCAAAAGGCAGCAACAGAGGTACATGACAAGGGCACAAACGTAAAGGCACAGCCGGGCTGGCATGGAGAAAAGACCTAACCAAAAACGAACTGTGACATGAAAACAAAGATGAGTAGCAACAAAACATGGAACACTAGAATACACTTACTACTTAACTGGAGCACGATAGAATCAGGAACAGTAACATCAACCAGGAACATGGACATGAAACACAACAGCAAACAGCAAACACAAGCAACAAACGATGAACCGACACTGGGGGAACAATTAACACTAGAGAGACAGCAGGGCAATTAGCAAAACGAGACACACATGGGGTGAGACAACCAGGAAGGAAACACACACACAAGAAAAGACTGAACACTAGACAGAGTAAACATAACAACAACCATACAACCATACCAGGAACTAATAAACAAGGAACATAACATTTAACAGGGGAACAAGAGACAAAGTAACAGGCAGTGATGTACCTGAACGCGTTCAATGAACGATCGTTCATGAACGCGTTCGTATTTTGGGCGAACGTGAACTGAACGTACTGATTATCCGCTAAATGAACGTTATTGAGAACGCGTTCATTATCAGCGCTGTATAACGGCGTTCAAATGTGCGTTCATTCTCAGCACTCTATTATAACGGCGTTCAAAGGTGTGCCAGATTTCATATGCATTTCAGCCGAAAACCCAGTTAAAACACACCGTAAACAGGCTACAAAAGTATGCGGAAAACCACCCGATCTGGCAACACGCCTGTCACCCCCTGGCTACGTCATCAGACTCATCACAACAAACAGACCAGACCGGAACAGCGGAATCTGCGAGCAGAAGCCAAGCAGCAGGTCGAGAGCAGCACTCGCTCAGAGTCAGACCCTACCTCTACGACGTCGGCGTATGAGCATTTAAAAGAGTTTAACGTTAAAGTCAGTACTGACTCAGACGGAAAAAATCTAACTAAAAAGTCTGTAAACTTTGTCCACCCGGTTTGAAGAAGCAAGTCCGCACATCGACGACGTCGACAGCAAACCTTAAAGTTTAAACGGCACATTGAGAATAAGCAAACATCCTGTTTTTGTTTTCATAATAAAGACAATTCAAGCAAAGTTTTTCCTCATGTTTTTGAAAATATACTGTAGAGATGAAAGCTGCAGCTGCTACTAGTGTGGACTGAATGGGCGACAGCAAAGCGTTATGGAAATGCATTGATTGATTGATTGATTGATTGATTGATTGAAAACTTTATTAACAGATTGCAGAATGGGTACAATACAGTACAGCTCAATACACACAATTGTTAAGAGGATGCAGACCAGAGAAAGACTTTTGTCTTGTTTACATCAGGGTCCCCCATTTTCAATTCATCAGGACATGAAAAATGCAAATGCCAGTATTCCGATTGCTGTCTGTGGTCCAATAATTTTTACAAATAATAGCTCGCAGCCAGCAACATATTGAAAAAAGAACTATAAACATTTAAAAAAAAAAAACTATAAACTATAAATTAGTTCTTTTTTGAAACCATGAACTTTAGTTCAAATTTTTGAATTATGAACTATGAACTGAACTAGTTCATTTTAAAAATTGTGAACTGTGAACTGAACTAGTTCATGTAGAAAGTGAACTTTCCCAACACTGGTAACAGGGGAAGGGCACAGAGAGACATGTAAACATTAAAGATCCACCAGTGCGCCAGGAGGGTATGCATGAGGCATGAATGTCCAGCAGGGGGAGGTACAGATGGGAAATGTCTGTGCAAAGATGGGGGCTGTTGAGGAGTAGTGGAAAGTCTGTGCTAGGGTGGGGGTGGGTGAAGAGGATGGAAAGGAGGGGAGGGGGGAGCAGCAGGCGGAGTCTGGCCAGGGAACGCTAAACCCTTACAGAAATGTTATTAGCGAAATTATGAGTTTATAAATATCTCAGTGCATCCCGACGGAAACCGGATGAATTAGACGGAAGTAAAGCAAGCTGTCATACATGTGTGTAGTCCTATGAACGAGGAGACCCAGGGCTTTCGATTTCATAAAACTACACTTCCCAGCTCACGCCAGCTCCTGTCAATCATCTGACTTCCAGCGTGAATTATTATAATTTTTTGTTATTTTCGGGATCATATCTCAGGGGCCGAACAAACCTGAACGTTATTGCCATGAAATATTACGTAGTTCGTTTCTTTACCTTTCTGTGAACGTCTAAAAAATCGGATAGAAAATGGCGGAGCAATTTACAAAAAAGTAACTGTATTTCCAGTAGATTTCATTCACGTTTTTTGCTGCCCTGTCAGGGGCGCCTGGTGGTACTAAATCCAGATTGAACTCTGCCATTGGAAAGAGGAGATGTTGGCGGCTAGGTGGCGCAGTGGGCAAGGCGCTCGCCACCAACGCAGGAGATGCTGGTTTCGAGCCCAGCTCTCGGCGTTGCTACCAGCTTGGCTGGTCATTCATACTAATACAATTGGCAGTATTAGGGGGTGGGAAACTGGTGGGTGGGGATCGGATGTTGTGGACAGCGGTTCACAGGTCGGTTGGTGCGCCTGCGCAGTAGAATCAGGAAGCGACGAGGGCGGCGTGTCCCTCCCACGCAGACCCTCGCCGCTGAGAGATCGCGCTGTGCAGGTGAAAAGATGCGACGGCTGCCTCCTCGAGTACCGGAGGGGACACGTGATGCAAGGCTTCGTCCACATTGCAGCCGGCTTGTGGGAGGCATGGCCTAACAATCGAGACAGGGGAGGGTAGAATTGGACAATGCGAAATTGGGATGGGAGAAAAATAGAAAAATGGGGAGAAAAAGTAGAAAAAAAAGGAAAGAGGAGATTTTGACCGATCCATAGATGTGTGACTGGGCCATAATAATGTCATTTATAGGATATTCTATATTAATATTTCAAATTGCATGTGTTCGGATGGCAAAATTCTGTACTCTCTCTAGGTCGTTCTCGGACGGGCCCTCCATCAGTGCTTCCAGTCATCCCGATCCTCCATTCATCTGGCTGTAAATCATCTGCCCTTCATTAATTTGCTCCGATTTTTTGTACACGTGATCTCAAGAAGGTGCTGAATGAGCTCAGCAATTATTCACGACTGGTTAATGTTAGCATGGTGTTATTCACCGTCAAAGATGAAAAAGAAAATGTATATTCTCCTGTGGTTCAGTAACAGGCACAATATTTCTGACACTGGGAATACATTCCCTGAGATCCATAGATGTCCCTAGATACGAAGAACATGCAAATGGACCTTGTAGAAGTGGAGCAATCTTCCATTTACTTAGGTATGTATTTTTAGGCAAATTTTCAGAAAATATGGTTAGGGCTTAACACATTAGCCGCCCAACCCGAGAAAAGTCGAGTTTCGTCGCCAACCGTTCACGACTGGACTGGATTATTTTGGAAAGGGGCGATGTTTAGCATGGAATAGCGCACAAACTACCGTATGTAGAAATTAACTGGTTAGTCAGTGTTGGACTATGAACAATGCCTGTCAAATGAGCCATAATATTGTCTCCATAGCTATAATACAGAACACACGATGGGTCCGCAAACATCGCTAAAATGGGCAATAACGCTGGCGCCATTGAGATGGGGAAAACAGCATGGCGGTCAATGAGTTAAGAGGATAAAGGGGTATACCGTGATCCGTAAGCCCGATGATGGGTCAGAGGTCATATCAACTGCTTGCTTATCTGGGATGCTTCCCTGTTACCACCTCCCCTCTCACTGCAATGCAAAGTCAAAGAGAGTTTAGAATCCAAGACGTGAGCTGCATGATTTGAGGGCAAACTGAGAGCTGATTTCAAACTGAATGAGACACAGGAATCCAAAGTGTTGTCTGTTCTCCTGAAGAAATGGAGTTGTATCTTTGTGTATTGCATGTGTGTAACAATGTGTGTACATGGACAAGTATTAAATTCAATTTAATTAAATTGTATTAGTCATTAACACAATGTACTGCACCAGTGCATGTGAGCGGATCAGAGCGTGATCGGCACGGGGAGCGGATCGGGCGGTTTTGACGTGAGCGAGGAGTGGGTTTTAAAATGGGTCGGCGCGACGTCCGGAGCGAGAGTTCTCCTCCGCTCCAATCCGCTCCGGGCCGCTCACACAGTGGTTTAACACTGATGTAATATACATGTAGTACAATGCCAAAGCAACAGATGGCGATGTACAAACATGAAGGCCATTTTCAACCAATGAGAAGGGTGAACCTGTGATATCCTGTTCAGGCTTTGTCACTCACATCCTGTTAGAAAAAGTTTTGACGCCATTGTTGTTGTCGTTAGCTTACATGCTAACGTTAATGGCAGCGACCATAGCATTGTGGCTAGGCTAGCTATCATCGCTTAATAGAGCTAGTGAATGGATAAACAACGTTATTTAACATTGCAGAATGGGTACAATTACAATGCGGCTCAATACAAACAATTGTTAAGGGGCCCAGGGGGTGTAGACTGTTGTAGTTTGAGCTAATTTACACCATGCTCCAAAAAAAGAAAAAAAATATGCCGAGCGATGTGGCGCGGGGAGCGGGGAGCGCTCGATTCAAGGTGAGCGGTGAGCGAGCAGAGAGCGACTTGGGGGCGGGGTCAACATGAGCGATTAGCGGAGCGGACCAAGCTTTAAAGAGCGAAGAGCGGATTTCTCGCCGGCGCCGATCCGCTCATGTGGCCTGTACTACACATATGAAAGCTAAAGGAGGCTTCACTAAAATTGGGGGCATAGGGACATACATACAGTAGCATCAGATAAATACAGATGCAAACACAGCAGAAGATTAAAATATACAGTATGGATACAAATTAAAGGAACACACAAATATCATCATATTTGCAGATTTACATTGAATACCTTGTGATTGTGCTGTTGTGCAAATAGCATATAAACATGACAAAGTGACATGGAGTATGTTTCCGTGTATAGTAAAAAGGAATAAGGGTTTTATCTTATAAAACCATCTAACTACCAGTACTCTGCGTTGTGTTTCTAAATTCACCTTAAAACCTATTTACTTATAAAAACCATCACGGTTTGTAGGACGGCGGCGGTAATAGAAGCATAAAATGAAGAGAAGAGAGTTGAGCTACTGTAAAAATCCTTCTTTATTTCAGCAGTCAAGGAGTGAAATAACAAGAACTTGTGTGCACTGATTCAAATATACCCGATACTATGCCATCAGCTATTCGTTTCAGACTAAAGAATACAATTAAAGAATGGTCTTCTGGTTCCTCGGATGGTCGTCTCTTCTTCCTAAGAACAAAAAGAGCCTGTTCTCGTTCTCAGCTCGTTGCCGTCCGCTTCCAGTGGGGGTGGGTCAAAAAGCGTCTCTGTCTGTGTGTGTGTTCTGTTTGCTCTACCTAACATGCTAGTCTTAAAGCCTTTTCTCCTCCCCCTTTGGGATGTGCTAGAACTTACGTCAGAGGGGAGGACCTCTTCAATCTGATTGGCTTAAGGCGCATAGTCGGCCATTCTGTGTCGTTACCAACACTAAATATGGAGTTTTATTTGAATCTTAGAGGTAGCCCTGCCTATGTTAAGCACAAGGGTACTGTTCTGTTTTATCGTGTTTTAAAGTATATAATATTTAATTTGACTGACTAATAGGTTAAAGATTTAGTTGTGACAAGACTTAAACAATGACTGTACCTTTTTTCCTGGTATCTTTAGGTGTTTAGAACTATATTTAGCTTTATATGTTACTTCTAACAGAGCAAAGGAATCTATCTTTCTATATTTCAAGTAAGAGGTTATTTCAATATTCTCAGAGTATTTTAAGTCTACTTGTCACGTTTTTCATTACTCCAAACTAGATTTTTGTTATCTAACTTCCTTTAATAGGTCTAACAACGGCCTATTTTGTCTTAAACTGATTGGAATTAAAAGGTCTCTATTTTATCGTTATTTTCCTGTATAGTTCAAAGGTCTAATACCCTCATAACTACGTTTTTAAACTAGAACTAAATTACTGATTTTTGGCCTGGCTGGGAGTGGCCATATTGCCCGTAGTGGGTCTGTAAATGTTCTCCTAGTAACTTGTTTGATCTGCAGCTGGGGGAGGCTGTCACACTCAAATGTAGAAGTCCGTGTCAGCCCCCATTGTTCGAGTAGCAGATAGCCTCCTGTAAATTCTATAGGTTGACCATAAATGCGAGCGGGGGGAGGATAGTTACTCAATGGCCTCCTGTTTTTCTTGTTTACCTGGCAATCAAGCCAGCCTGGAGGCGGTAATCCTTCTGTTTCAGGAAGCCAGACTTACTGACTATATTTAAAAACTGTGTCTTAACAGTGACCTGTTATTTTCAGAGGACACTGGGCCTCACAGCAGTATGTCACTAACAAATGTAACTATTTGGGGGAAATACAGTTCAACATGAGTCTAGTTAAGATGTGTATGCACTGGTCTTACAGTTATCAGCCTCGTCCAGTAGCTGGTTGACCTATTCTGGGGAAATACAGACTTCAATATTTTCCCACCCATTTTCTACAGTAGTTTTTCAGTTTGAGCCGGGGAAATATACCACAGTTCCCCGGTTGGCGATTTATAAATCCCCATATACCTGTTATTATTTTCTCAATCAAACTGTTCGTACACCGTGCAGATACCATAATTTTCTAACCTTTAGCAAGACTACCCAAAAACTTAAAGAATTTCTAAAACCACAGTTCAAAAGTACATTTCTGTACAGTTCCAAATCCTTTCATCACCCTCGTTATTCACATTCACACACAGTTATCAGTTATTAGACATTGACATCCAGTCTAGGTCCGTTTCTCTATACAAAGAGAACATCGTCCCATTTATCAGCTTTTTTGTTTATTTCACTATACTTATGTGTATTTAACCAAACATGTCTATTTTGTGTGTCTGACTCTGAAAGAAAAAGGATTAATACATTGCACAAAAAGATTTAAACATTTCTTAAGAAAAGAGGGAGCCCAAAATCAAAAAATATATACAATTCTGCTCCCTCCATGGATCGCTTAAGATCCCAATTTATCATTTAGCTTTTCCCTCGCTTTTTACTCGCTTTTTATCTCTATCTTTTTTTCTTTTTGTATTTTCTTTTTTTATTATTTTTTAAACAAACACATAAACAAACATGACAACACACGATTAGATATACAAGCATTGCTTGCATTGCTTGTACCTGCTATCTATTCCCCTACACACATATGCTCCTGCTCGCACCCCCCGCCCTGGAACCCCCCATTTTTATCTCTATCTATACTAATAGCTCGTTGTGGCCGAGGACATCCTTCTGGACTTGTGCTAATCACTGCTCCTTCCGGTTGTGGGCAGTCTTGGTACTGCTCCAGTCTTCACAGAAGGAAAATAATTCTCCCTCTGTCCTGTTATTGCTATTTGGATTTGTTATGTACAACAGACAATTTGATTGGAAGATCACATTTCCTTGCCAGATACACCTCTACTGTTCTGCATTGACAATACATTTTTCTCCAAATTAGTTATCTATCTATTTCATGGCTCTTTATCGTTAATATTCAAAAAATTCACATGGCTCTCTTTACTTTGTGCTGTACTATATTACTAGACCAATGTCTCAAGTTCAACACAGTACCCCACCACCCTATGACTGTGCAATATCATTTTCACAATCATACCTCCGTTTCTGGACAGCCTCCTCGGGGCTCGGACAGCCAGTACTGACGAGACCCCTCCTCCAGCAGACCCTATACGCACGGCAACAAACCACAGTCGCCTTTAAACACACATCTCTCACACGCTCTGTCAGCCTCTAACAAGCCGTCAGAGTCCCCCACAAGCCAATTATCAATTACACATGTCCACACCTTACACAAAAGCTATTTGGCCAATGGCGACCAAAACCTACAGAGCTTATGTACAGAGAATCATGTTTTTCCAACACTCCCCACAAAACTGCGACACAACCTCCCAGATCCTAGATCTGGATTCTCAATGGGCGGAGAACAAAATCATGAACCAGCTCTAGTCCATCCACTTTGTTCTCAGTCCACTATATAGACATATACTACCAGTCCCGCTGTGTCCTCTAGGGGCATAACCACCCCCGTATACACTAAGAAAGAGAAAGAAAAAAAAATCAAAAGAAGAAACAAAATGAAAACTTCCGGCCTGAGGCAGAAATTGCTTGTAAAAAACTAGGAAAGAAAAATAAAAAGAAATAAACTCCTATATCTATTATTCATGATTGTTAATGGTCGTCTATCAATATCTTCTTCCTAATTTCTTAATCATGCAGTCCACCCTTTGACCAAACCACTTGTTGATCAAGCATGGATATTTACTACTGGTCACTAACTGAAGTAGTGCCATGTCATTACTCTTTCTAATGTTATGTGTTCCAAAAATCTGTTTAACCTCAATTTTGTTGTTAGTACGATTAGCCATGCAGATGTCAGTTACACCATATTTCACTTGCCTACATTAGTCACACATCCATTTTAGTAACTTGCACACATAACCTAATCCCCTAACCTATCTACATATCTTCTGTTCTATTTTTATTCTAATCAGTAGTATTTTTTTTTCGATTTATTTTTATTCTTAATACCTATCTATATTTTTCTATTCTGCCGATGACCTCCACAGACATGACCTTTGGAAATTACCTTTCAGTCCACAGGACCAGCAAACCTGTCCTGGTTCCCTCGGTTGCGGGGCCCTGTGGGCCCCCCACCTGTAATTGGATTGCCCTGGGTTCGTCGGCCACAGAGTCTGTCCTTGCTTTCTGCCATTACCTCCATGGCTCTTTCCTCCGACAGTCCATCTGTTGGCCCGCCCCCCTTGAGCCTGTTCCGGGGAGAAAGCCACATACCTGTTCCTTTCAGCCGCCGTCCTTTGAGCCTGGAGTGGGGAGGGGCCTGGAAACTCACTCCGCCCGCAGCTTTCTTGATCACGGCGGCCTAGTTCTGACGCCCGAAGCATGACATCACAAACTGTACCATTCAGCAGTACATTCTTTCTCGCCAGTTCTTGCTCCAGTCTCTGCGTCTCGTGTGCGGCTTGACCAATCGCCCGCTGTGTCTTCATCAGGTCTCGATGAACCGCCTCATGTCTTCCGAACGCTTCTACAAACGCTCTCTGTCGTTCTTGAGAGAGGCAGGTCTGCGTCTCTTCCTCCATCCTGGCGCTGGCGGTCTGACTTCCCGTCTCTGGGCCCCGCCTCTCATCTTGGCTCTGGTGTTGGGTAGGGGTGGGACAATACATCGATCCAGATCGATATATCGATCTATTATCAATAATCAAATAGGATCGACGCAACGTAAAAAGATCGATTCATATTGCGATACTCTTATTTTGAAAATCCCCGCGAGTCATATCCGCCGGCGCCCAGTATTGTGAAACTCCGTGTAGAAATTACAGCAGTGTTTGCGTCTGCTGTAAAGCACTACAGAGCGTCTATTTTGCGAGCCGATATAAGTCTGTGCAGTTTTTTCCCCGCAACGGGTCAAATGCATATAACAGGCGTTGCATCGTCGCCATTCCTTTATGCCAACGTCGCGTTAAATATCTAAATGAACGTCGCGTTGGCTGCTAAAAGCTAAGCAGCTAACCGTGAGAGAGAACAGGAGAGTGGAAAGGGGACTTGGAAGGAGGAGGGGTGGGGGCTGTGGGGGACTGTGTGTGTGTGTGTGTGTGTGTGTGTGTGTGTGTGTGTCTGTGTGTGTGTGTTAAAGCTCAATATATAAAAACAAAAGTGAACAGGAGGTCTATTTGTATTAAAAACAATAGATTGTTTTTCATTTAAATGTCTGGAAGAGCTCAAAAATAAATACATCAATTGATATTTCCGTAGCCTTTTTTTAGTTGATCTAAATGTGACTGATTGTGTTAAATGGGCACATAATATCGCCTCATATCGATCGCAGACACCTGAATTGAATCGTATCGTATCGTATCGTGGCAGACTTTGTGATATCGGCAAATATCGTATCGTTGTCCAAAGAATCGATATCGTATCGTATCGTGATGAAACTGATGATTCCCACCCCTAGTGTTGGGGGGGTTCTGGACAGGGGGAGCTTATGGGCTGTGGACACTGTTCTTGATACCGACCTTGGTTCTGCCCGTAGCCGCCTCTTCTTATGTTATTCCATCGACGACCACTTCCTCTGGCATGAGGACGATACCCTTCTCCTCTGGGTCGATCGTCCTGGTCACAGTCCCTAGACATATGTCAGAAATTTCCGCACGGCCAGCACTCCACTGGTCCTGACCGGGCTCTGGATCCATTTGCCCCGTTCTGGCTCTGGTACCGGGGAAGATCTGGGCATGGGGAACTTGAGGGTTGAGACAATTTCTCATGTTTATGTCCATACCTGTTGTCGGTCCCACGTATTGGTCACTCCCTCTGTGGCCCCAACCCCCGTCCAGCCTCGGTTCCGGCCGCAAGGCCAGGGTGGCCCACCTGGGACTGCCGTAACGATGCAGCCTTCCTCTGTCTTTTTCTCTGTCCTTTCGTCAAGTCGTAGTTATCTGAAATGGTTAGTCCAGCGTGGACCAGCCCTGTCGACTCTTGCTCAACAGACACTGGTTGGAGTAAAACAGTTGTCTCTGTTTGTCCCCCCTCAATGACCCCCTGTGTTGGAGTCAAAGCCATTATTTCAAGTCCCTCTATCATACTGGTCACATGAGAGAAGTCCATCCCATCCCAATCAATCAGATTATCATCACTGGTAAAGTCTATCTGGGAAATGTCTGCAGAGGTTCCCGGCTTTCTCCCACCATTGACCTGACTATTGTTGGCCATTTCTATATTGCTTCTATTTTTTACACTCCGGGTTATTGAAATAGACTTATTTTCAACTCTCGTTTCTGTTATTCTATTTACTTCTATTTTCTTCTATCAAAGTTGGTGAATTTGCTCTATATTAACCATTCACTCGCTCATGCACTCATATTATTACCGTTTGGAAAAACAAATTTCTCTGTGTTTTAAACTATCTTTACAAACTTGAGTTAAAATTCACTTCACACTTTCAGATTTTACTGGTGCAGACAGGAATCGATAAGACGCTTATTATACTTCTACCCAGACTTTAACAGTCAATTGTTCCCCAGTCTGGAGTTGGAATCGTCAGCACTGTCTCAGTCCGCCCCGAGCAACTGTGGAGAAAGAAAGAAAAAAAAAAATTAAATTCCAGTGATATTCGCTTTTCATTTCATCATTTATCTTAAGCATAGAAATGTTGCGCGTCTCTATACTAATACCACTTTTAGAGAGAGTTAGTGCAATTTATTTGAATCATAACGACAGCCTTAGCTGCATTTTGTCCTTTGTCCAATCTGGAAAACTGGATCTTCCAATAATTTTTTCGTGTATCCCCTCACACGACTCTGCGGAATACTCATTGTACATCAACCTCTCCCGTTCTTTGGTACGTCGATGGTCCTTTCCTTTGAACAATCAGAATTAGTTTTACAGCCTATCATTTCTAAACATTTGTGCCGATATGGTAATCTAGTTTAATAAAAATGTCTCCTTCTTCTAATGTATTTGTAATTCCTTTCTCATAAAATATTCTAAATCCTATTGCCCTTTAAATGACTATGTGCAGATTTAATTCTAACATTAGCTTCTATGTGTAGCTGTATTTATTTCTATCTGATAAAGTCTAAAATGTATTCCTATCTTACATCACATTTTACATCACAGTATTCACATAATTTACTCATAATTAATACACATTCCCCCCGTTTCAACACCTTAACCTTAGGTGTTAAACGTCAACCGCCATCAACTCACGAGGAACAAAATAAATGTTCAGTGACTCATATCACAGAATCCCCGCGCTCGGCGTAGCGTCCCACACCTGTCTTATAAATCACAGGCGCAGACACCACTCCTAATGAAATCCCCTGCAGACCAATGATATCCCACCGGCCTGCCATCCGCATCCCAAAACATCCCCTCCCAGTAGCGACCTGAAAGAGAATCCCCGGGCTTCCCACAAGGATATCCAAAATTCACACAACCTTCATCCACCGCTGCACTTACACAGCATCTCAGATTCACAATAATAACAACAAACACCTCTACCGCAAGTCCCACATATAATATGACACAAAGCCTAACCCCGTACCCAAATGCACCCCTCGACCCCCTGATACCTCAGTGGGGGAGTTGGGAGCCGGTACCCCATTGAAATGAAAAAAATCACTGCTTATTTCACCGAAACCCGAATCAGAACTAGAACCAACCTACCATGGAAAAACTGCATATACCTACATACAACCGTGGCAGGCGAGAATCCTACCACTGAACCACCAACGCACACAGCCCCAGGCACGTCCCCCATGTCATACCCCTTGCACACCCCGGCCTTACCCTCCCCTAACCTAGAATGTCCACCACGCCAATCACGGAAAGGTAGCCGGGGCGTACTCCCGATATGCCAGCACCCACGGGACGCCCACCCCTGCTCGGCCCCCCGTCACATCCTCCTGTCTTCCTATTAACATTGCAACCGCAGGTGCAGCCGAGCAGAGTGACCCCTCATATGCAGGTCCATCTGCGCAGAGAGTCCCAAACATAACGCCAAAGTACACTTTGACTTATGGTCTCACCACCCTGAACGCCCTGTGATGTGACTTCTAAGTGCTGTTGAGTTCCCATCACAACTATGCGATGCACACTTCTACTGGTGAAACTTACAGCGGGAAGAGGGGGGGAGAGAAAGAGAAAGGGAGAGCGCGTACCACTGTACCTCATCCCCACTTCCTAAAACACATCTGTGCGCCCCCAACTCCACCCCCCACATTGCTCCACTCCATTCCCTTAATCAACATCACCAGCACCCAAAACCGGCCATAACTGTGTAGACCCAAGCCTAAAGCTTCCACCCTAACATCAAATCAAAAGTAAGGAAAGAGGGGGGGGGCACAGAACATTACCACCAAGTGAACTAAGGAAAGTACATTGGGGAGGGGCTACTGAACACTTACCACTAAGTGAAGCAACCCCCCTCACGGAAGGAAAGAAAGGATCCCACCTCCCCCTACATCTCACTACTAGACTAAACCATACTATCAACACTACCACTGCTTAACAACCTATCCTTACTAACAAATTAACCCTTAAAAGAAAAAAATATCCTGTGTGTAGGAAAATATGAAAACCAAAGCAGCTTTGAATGGAAACCTAAACCTGGCCTCTGCCGCCCCCTACTGCAATCCCAAACAAACACCACCTAGAAAAAATAAATCCCTCAAAATGGACGCCCCGCGCCCCTACCCTAGATAATAAACACGGCGCCCCCACCCAAGATGGCCGCGCTCCTTGTTTACATGCCAAGTCGTAGTACTAGCACATCGCGAGATATCCCGAGAGTCCCATCATGCTACATCGTTAGCATAGGTAGCTTAGCATATTAGCTTCGTTAGCCATTTGTGTGATAGCCAGCGCGGCTAGTTAGCATTAGCTTAGCTTCAACCACGACATTGCAATAAACGTCCCCAAAAGGCATTTTGTCCCGTAGTGTCGAGCGGCCCGACACACCGCAATGTTAGCACAACACAGCTCCACCCCGCAGCAGAACTTTAATCCCCTCAAGTGCTAGTGTACAGATTTAATCAAAACAAAAACATTACAACATACTTAGGCCATTTGCAAATGCTATCTTGACCCCGCCACGGCTGCCGCCATTGATCTAGCAGTGCTCGGAACGACTTCCGGGTCAAACTATCCGCCCCATTCGATTCCTTATTTCATTAAACAATGACCTTAAACCCACCGAATTCGAAAATTCTAACATACACCACACAACCCAGTGACCCCAACACACCTCCGATCCACTTCATACACTCGATACCCCGACGCCCCGTCCATAGTCAACCTCGCTTGCCCCCGCGGCTAACGTAGCAGCATAACGGCTGCCGCGTCCCAACGGCCTCCGAGAAAACGGCGTTATCTATTACATTTCCCCGCGGTTGTTGGCCACTAGACTTTCATAATAATACAACAATAACCTACACATATCTGGCATTCATTCCTTTTTTTTTTTTTTATTGGTCTTTTTCCCCCTCCATTTTCCGCCGATTTTCTCCCATCCCAATGTTAGTCGTATGCCAATTCCCAGTCCCTTCCTGGTCGCTGCGCACTTACCCCCCACAGTCAGATCATCTGGGAGAGTGGAGGCTACCACGTGCTTCCTCCGACACACGTCCAGCCAATCACCGCTTCTTTTCACCTGGCAGCGTGGATTCTCATTGAGAGGGCGTAGCGTGTGGGAGGACCACACTATCCCCCTCACGTCCAATCCGCGCTTAGCAGGCGCCCCGACCGAACTGTAGGAGTCGCTGTTTACAACGACCCGGACCCACCCCGCCAGCTTCTCCCACCCTCTGATACAGCCAATTGTATCAGTGCAGACGGCCAGCCAAGCTGGTGACAACCCCGGAGCTGTGAGCTGGATTCGAACAGGCAAATCCAGCTCAGCTCCGGGGCTGGTGACGAACGCAATCTCCGCTCGGCCACCTAACCGCCCTTCTGGCATTCATTCCTAACCACTAACAGACATGCTTCAAACATAATCAGCAAAACACATTATCTTAACACTGCAATTCACACAACGCATTTAACATTAGTGATACCCAGTATCATGTAGTACGTAGCCTAGGTAGCCGCGAGCCACGCCGCAGCGGCCTTCAGCATTTGAACATAGGTAGCCGCGAGCCACGCCACAGCGGCCTTCAGCATTTGAACATAGGTAGCCGCGAGCCACGCCGCCGCGGCCTTCATCCATTAACTGGACTTTAATCCAACGTAAGCGCATATTATCACAGCTTAAAAAATATAAAAACTTTTCATACTCGACTTGCTTAAAACGACTTCCGGTTCAAAGTGTTTGTTGTCTCCCATTTTCGAAAGGCTAGCTTGACAACATTAGCATTACCACACATTGTTACTATTTTCAATAGTTTCGCCGCACTCATTTCCACCGCGCTTAAGAGCGTTAGTACACAATACATGCAATGAACATTTACATTATAAACAGTATATTGAAACGACTTGTTGCTAAGCGCTATTGGCTCCGTTTGCCGCGACGAACGTGTCGAAATAGGATGCCGAAGCTAAACACATTCTAATCGGATCTGCTGCGGCTTTTGCTTTCTGCAATCAACCTTCTCACGGGTTAACAAGCAAACCCTGCATCCTCCTAACCAACCCTTAATGTCGGATCGATTATATTTAGATCGGCTGATATCCCAGAAAAAATCCCCTCCCCGTTAAAACTTTCGAGGTGACCGGCTAGTCTGAGTAATATTTTCAAAAGCCTACGCGTTAAGCTTCGAAAGGCCACCGTTCACCTATTTCACCATACCACGTTTATAATCTCGCGACCCGTGACGACCACCATCATATTAGCGCCCTCTTACATATCCACCTGATTCCGCGGATCTGTTTCAGCGTTGGATTTAGAGCCTGGAAATTCCATCTGCATCATTTGCCGACGTTTAAAACCTCCGTTCCCCGCTGCTTGAGAGGCGCCAACGAACGGAAGTCCTGCATTGCCCAGCAATTCGTACACCCGGTCCACCCACTGCTCAGATTCACGAAAAAAATAACCATCACATTCTTACGCTCCCTGGAAAGACACGGCCTGTCTTGTATCCCAGGGCGTATCCTATCGTACTTCCTAAACACAAAAACGAATGTGGCCTCGATCAGAACCACACGCCAACGCGCAGTACAACACCATCAGTTACCGAGTGACCGGCCGGGACATCCCCGCTTTAAACCGACATTCCTGCCCTATATGATCTGTGATCGCCACGCATACCCTGCCTACCCCATTATCTCATGAGGTAATCACATTCTCCAACCCCAGTTCGAACTGAACGCCCCGTATTTTCATCCATCACGGCCCCGTATTCACTCACCTGATCTCTTTGTAGATTCGCAGGAGACTGTCGTGATGAACCCGATCTCCCAAGCGCCGATTGTCCACGAGCCGAGAGCTCGTTCAGTCGAGAGAATTTTTTTTAAAGCTCTTCAGCCTAGGACCACAGCACCAATTATAGTAAAAAGGACTAAGGGTTTTATCTTATAAAACCATTTAACTACCAGTACTCTGCGTTGTGTTTCTAATTTCACCTTAAAACCTATTTACTTATAAAAACCATCACAGTTTGTAGGACGGCGGCGGTAATAGAAGCATAAAATGAAGAGAATAGAGTTGAGCTACTGTAAAAATCCTTCTTTATTTCAGCAGTCAAGGAGTGAAATAACAAGAACTTGTGTGCACTGATTCAAATATACCCGATACTATGCCATCAGCTATTCGTTTCAGACTAAAGAATACAATTAAAGAATGGTCTTCTGGTTCCTCGGATGGTCGTCTCTTCTTCCTAAGAACAAAAAGAGCCTGTTCTCGTTCTCAGCTCGTTGCCGTCCGCTTCCAGTGGGGGTGGGTCAAAAAGCGTCTCTGTCTGTGTGTGTGTTCTGTTCGCTCTACCTAACATGCTAGTCTTAAAGCCTTTTCTCCTCCCCCTTTGGGATGTGTTAGAACTTACGTCAGAGGGGAGGACCTCTTCAATCTGATTGGCTTAAGGCGCATAGTCGGCCATTTTGTGTCGTTACCAACACTAAATATGGAGTTTTATTTGAATCTTAGAGGTAGCCCTGCCTATGTTAAGCACAAGGGTACTGTTCTGTTTTATCGTGTTTTAAAGTATATAATATTTCATTTTACTGACTAATAGGTTAAAGATTTAGTTGTGACAAGACTTAAACAATGACTGTACCTTTTTTCTGGTATCTTTAGGTGTTTAGAACTGTATTTAGCTTTATATGTTACTTCTAACAGAGCAAAGGAATCTATCTTTCTATATTTCAAGTAAGAGGTTATTTCAATATTCTCAGAGTATTTTAAGTCTACTTGTCACGTTTTTCATTACTCCAAACTAGATTTTTGTTATCTAACTTCCTTTAATAGGTCTAACAACGGCCTATTTTGTCTTAAACTGATTGGAATTAAAAGGTCTCTATTTTATCGTTATTTTCCTGTATAGTTCAAAGGTCTAATACCCTCATAACTACGTTTTTAAACTAGAACTAAATTACTGGTTTTTGGCCTGGCTGGGAGTGGCCATATTGCCCGTAGTGGGTCTGTAAATGTTCTCCTAGTAACTTGTTTGATCTGCAGCTGGGGGAGGCTGTCACACTCAAATGTAGAAGTCCGTGTCAGCCCCCATTGTTCGAGTAGCAGATAGCCTCCTGTAAATTCTATAGGTTGACCATAAATGCGAGCGGGGGGAGGATAGTTACTCAATGGCCTCCTGTTTTTCTTGTTTACCTGGCAATCAAGCCAGCCTGGAGGCGGTAATCCTTCTGTTTCAGGAAGCCAGACTTACTGACTATATTTAAAAACTGTGTCTTAACAGTGACCTGTTATTTTCAGAGGACACTGGGCCTCACAGCAGTATGTCACTAACAAATGTAACTATTTGGGGGAAATACAGTTCAACATGAGTCTAGTTAAGTTGTGTATGCACTGGTCTTACAGTTATCAGCCTCGTCCAGTAGCTGGTTGACCTATTCTGGGGAAATACAGACTTCAATATTTTCCCACCCATTTTCTACAGTAGTTTTTCAGTTTGAGCCGGGGAAATATACCACACGTGTGCATGCAAATGTATTTGTGTGTGCATTTGCTTGTCTGTTTGCTTGTCTGTGTATGTGCACAAGTGTTTGTGTGTGCTTTTATGTGTGTGTACTACTGTGTGCAGTGTGAGATGAAAGGCAGATCTAAGACAGGTTTATTTAACTGTTGTGATTTAATGCTAACGGGTCTGTCAGTACAGATGTGGCATCAAAGAACCTGCTATCAGTGCCTGCTAGCGTCCTCAGAGACCGTGTAGGGCAGGCCGCGTTGTCCTGTCATGTTCTGTGATATGGATTGGAGCTCTTTTAATTTACTTATTTATTTATGTATTTTACAGCTGTTTAAATGCGTTCAGTACAATATTATGCTTCATTAATCCACCAAAACCCAACATCAACATTACTGTCTTTCTGAGGCTGTGGACAGGTCAACATTACTGTCTTTCTGAGGCTGTGGACACATCAACATTACTGTCTTTCTGAGGCTGTGGACAGGTCAACATTACTGTCTTTGTGAGGCTGTGGACAGGTCAACATTACTGTCTTTCTGAGGCTGTGGACAGGTCAACATTACTGTCTTTGTGAGGCTGTGGACAGGTCAACATTACTGTCTTTCTGAGGTTGTGGACAGGTCAACATTACTGTCTTTGTGAGGCTGTGGACACGTCAACATTACTGTTTTTCTGAGGCCGTGGACACATCAATATTACTGTCTTTCTGAGGCTGTGGACACGTCAACATTACTGTCTTTCTGAGGCTGTGGACAGGTCAACATTACTGTCTTTGTGAGGCTGTGGACAGGTCAACATTACTGTCTGTGAGGTTGTGGACACGTCAATATTACTGTCTTTCTGAGGCTGTGGACACATCAATATTACTGTCTTTGTGAGGTTGTGGACACATCAACATTACTGTCTTTCTGAGGCTGTGGACAGGTCAACATTACTGTCTTTGTGAGGCTGTGGACACATCAATATTACTGTCTTTGTGAGGCTGTGGACACATCAATATTACTGTCTTTGTGAGGCTGTGGACACATCAATATTACTGTCTTTGTGAGGTTGTGGACACATCAACATTACTGTCTTTCTGAGGCTGTGGACAGGTCAACATTACTGTCTTTCTGAGGCTGTGGACACGTCAACATTACTGTCTTTCTGAGGCTGTGGACAGGTCAACATTACTGTCTTTGTGAGGTTGTGGACACGTCAATATTACTGTCTTTCTGAGGCTGTGGACAGGTCAACATTACTGTCTTTGTGAGGTTGTGGACACGTCAATATTACTGTCTTTCTGAGGCTGTGGACACATCAACATTAATGTCTTTGTGAGGTTGTGGACACGTCAATATTACTGTCTTTCTGAGGCTGTGGACATGTCAACCATGGCATGCTAGCTGACCTAGAAAGGGGCAGTAACTGTGTGTGATGTTACTCAGGAATTGTGTGAACTTTAAAAACTTTAGAAAAAGAGGAAGGAAACGTAGGAACACAATGTGAAATAAACGTTCCTTCTTTGAATCTCAAATTCCTGCATGTTCTAGCTAGAATTAAAGGCTTAACATGTAACATTTCCACATTAAAATGTTTAAAAACAACTAGACTTATGTTATATGCAAATGACACACATGTCTTTAGTTCAGGAGATAATTTAAAGGTTTTGGCAGAAAGCATTGTAAATTAAATGACCAAACTTAAAACATGGTTTTATGAAAATAAGTTATCTTTAAATTTGAAAAAAAAAATTATGGTTTGTGGTCATCAAAAAAAGAATGAAAAGGTTTTACTGTCTATAAATGGAATTGATTTAGAAAGAGTATTTGAATTTAGATTTGTGGGTGTAATAATGGATGAAAATTTGACATGGAAATCTCACAGCATAAGGTGTCTAATGTTTTGAACTAATATAATACTATGGCATAATACTATGGAATTCTCTACAGAATGATTTAAAGAGTTGTACAAATATCTTTCAGTTCAAGAAAATGCATAAAGAAAGAACATTTAGACTTTATGAAGTTGAGGGGTAATAACGTTCCCTATGACTATCTTTATTTTATTATTATTATAATAAATAAAATAAAAAAATTAAATGAAATAAATGAAATAAATGAAATAAATGAAATAAATAAAATAAATAAAATAAATAAATAAAATAAAATAAATAAAATAAATAAAATAAATAAAATAAATAAAATAAATAAAATAAATAAAATAAATAAAATAAATAAAATAAATAAAATAAATAAAATAAATAAAATAAATAAAATAAATAAAATAAATAAAATAAAATAAATAAAATAAATAAAATAAATAAAATAAATAAAATAAATAAAATAAATAAAATAAATAAAATAAATAAAATAAATAAAATAAATAAAATAAATAAAATAAATAAAATAAATAAAATAAATAAAATAAATGAAATAAATAAAATAAATAATAGAATATATATATATTGTGTGCACGTGCCTGCATTTATGACATACCAGATTTACAAATACAGTACTGTTTGTGATACAAGAAAAGTCTAAAAAAGAGAGTATATACATTTGACGAAGAAACTGTACATTGGAGGAGGTTGGTAGGTAGGAGGTTGGTAGGTGGGGTGGAGGGGGGGTTGGGTAGGTGGGGTGGGGTGGGGGGGGAACTGTACATTGGAGGTGGTGTGGTGGGGGTGGGGGGGTTGGGTAGGCGGGGTGGGGGGGGGGGGGGTAACTGTACATTGGATTATCGACGAAACCTTACTTGGTCCCAAGAAGAGGGTCTTGTGTATTATTGGGTTTAATAGGACATTTATTGTACATTGGAGGGGGTAGGGTTAGGACATTTACAGGGGCCAGTTTAGAATTGCAGTCTCGTAGGTGCTCTTTGGGAGTGGTTTTGAAAGTGGGTAGTGATTCACATTCCTTTACAGCTGTGGGTAGGGCGTTCCACATTGATGTGGCATAATTGCAAAACGTGTTTAGTCCCTTGTTTGAGCCGAATCTGTTTAACGGTTTAACATGATTTGTGGAGCTCCCTCTGGTGTTGTGGTCGTGGTATTCACTGACTTTGGGAAGTATTTTGTCATGTAGCCGTCTTATTTCATAATACAACGTTTCCTAATGGACGTTTGGATTAAACCAAGTGTATGCAGTGATGCTGAACTTCCCAGCGGAACACAAGTTACTGAACGTTACACAGGTATGTTATTCACGTTAATTAAGCTATGCAGAGTGCAGCCCTTAATGTTAGTAGCTTGCTAACGTTAAGATAGCAGGAGCCGTCGGTCAACAAAGATGTTGTTTCAACAAATGGATTCATAAAATGGATTACCATCCAAATTATATTGAAACCTCCCGTGACCAGTAACTAACCGCAGCAATATGCGCATATGCGCTATGTTATGCGTAAATGCGCGCTATGTGGCTAAAGTCAAGACTCGACAGTACTGAACCAGAAAAATTATTTAGGAGCACATTTTTGCATGATTAAAAAATGAAGGTTTGAACATCCGTTCGAAAAACCCTGGTGAAGTTCGAAGCCCAAAAACAGGCTTCGGGGACAGCTCTACTAGCTAACAGTGAAGTGCATTTTAACAATGAAGACAACAGCTCCCATGATCCTACGCTCCTTCACGACATCATCAAACTCCCATAGTGGCAGAAATGACATACTGTGCATTAAATTTCTATGTAAATGTTCTAGGTAGAATTAATTTTTATGTGAATGTTCTAAGTAGAATTAATTTCTATGTGAATGTTCTAGGTAGAATTTATTTATATTTGAATGTTCTACTGTAAAATGGATTTATATTTACAGCATGCTACTGTAGCTGTATAGGGGCTAAATATTGCACCAATTCAGCAACATTTTGAGGTGAAGAATTGACATGGTCATTTTTAAAGGTGTCTCCTGACCTTTCACCTCAAGTTCTCTGAACTATCGCTTCAAGGTATCTGACCTTTCACCTCAAGGAACCTGAATAGCAATATACTCAGTGGAACAACAAGACTCTCACCTTTACAGCCAGGCCTAATTGATGCTAGTCCCATGTAACAGAGTCAACACCATGCTGTTCTTTGTATTCACTTTTTAACATGTATTTAGTGTATTTCTGTGTACTCATTTCCCACAACACGATCCTGCTCCAGTTAACTCCACCCTCCTGACACTTCAAGCAGAGTAAAACAAACAGTAAGAATTACTCTGGTGTGACGTAGTCATTGAGGTTAAAGTGCTTGACTTCACCTCATTTTACTACAGGCTGTAAATGTCATTCTTCAAGAAGCTCTGTCTGTCTGTCTGTCTGTCTGTCTGTCTGTCTGTCTGTCTGTCTGTCTGTCTGTCTGTCTGTCTGTCTGTCTGTCTGTCTGTCTGTCTGTCTGTCTGTCTGTCTGTCTGTCTGTCTGCCTGCCTGCCTGCCTGCCTGCCTGCCTGCCTGCCTGCCTGCCTGCCTGCTTCTCATTTATAAAATAAAATAAAAAATAAAAAGGTTTACAGCGGTTTGCCTTAAATAGTTTGGCACACAAAGACCGAACTGACTGAAAAATATAGGCTACATTTGTCAAAGTATTAACTTAGTGCAAAGTAAACAAACAAAATAATTAACACTTTGATTGCCACTCACAAGTTTTCTCTGATTTATAATAGTTACGTTGAAAGCCACTCACGAGATTTCTCAGATTTTTTAATTTTTTTGATCTGAAATCATATTGCATCACGCGAGCCTACCCTAGCCTACCCAAGAGCCGCCGGCGATCAGATGTGGAAAAAAGCGCCCCCTATCGTCTCCCAGATGACATCAGGGATTTTGGAATGGACTCAATGAAAATGGATGGGGGAAAAAATCCTGTACTCCACATTTTCCAGTCCACTGATGCAGCCGGGGTTACCAGAGTTCATTATGGATCCTCTGAGCGCCGCGGATCATGAGTTCTACTGTATACACGTTAGATCTATACACTTTTTTCGAATGGTGATCAGGAATTGGAATATACCAGTTGGATACCATCTGATGTCAGGTAAGGAATCTATGTTATCAGTGTTAGGATAATCAGACTCGTTTTGATGAAGATATAAGCTGTTTTGTGAAATGTGCTCTATCGGTTTCACTGTAAAATCCATGAGGAAATGAAAACGGCTATTATCAGCGCGCGGCTCGAATGGGCGTGCGTGTACGTATAATATTGATCATCTAGCGTTTATTTGAAAACGATTCATAAATAGGCAGACAAATATCAACGTTCTGGAATATTCCAGTAAAAGACGATTATCACAGAATGGCCCAGAATGGGCTGTTTTTTACCTCAAAACGGGTGCTTTTCAAAATGCTCTCAAACGGAAATGAAGTAATAAAAAACCAATCTGCCTTGACAGCACTGACTGGAAAATGATTCTTTGATAAGCGACGGGCAGATTAGACACATAGCCATAATTTAAAACATAGATTAGGCGATATTAACGTTAACATTGAAGTGGATGGTGGCATTTAAGCACTAAGTCGTGCGCCCCCTGGTGGCACTGAAAGTGTTAAACCTTTCTATTTTTGTGGCCACATTATAGACAAAGGCCATCCAACATAAAGTATGCATATGCTCAACCAGCACTAGACTTTCTTTAAAATAAACACAAAAAAACAATGTCAACAATGTTTAAATTCCCTGATTGTCAGTTCTTAACACTTTTGCGGCCACTGGGATGAGTCTAATTAATCTCAAGAGGACCGTGAAATGTAAACAAACGTGGGGCTGTTTGTAGAGATAAATCTATACTTTATAGTATTGCTATCTGTCCATTCTCATTGTGAATTGAGACCATAAACCGTCCCTTCAAAATGGCTTAAAGAAAAAAAAAATTCATCAATACGTTCTCATTTTATAGCGCCGTGAATATAAGCATTATACCGGATTTGGTCTAGTCATAGGCCGAACGCCTGGATGGCTATCAAAACAAGGCCCGATCGGGATGTACTTTACGTGAAAAAGATCTTACCGTGGTCCGGTGGGATCCCCCCGAGCATTTCCCCGTTATCGATCGCCATCTGGTAGATCGCTATGTCCATTGGCTGATGATAAATCCCCTTATTGCATGGTGAAATCTGCGATGCAAAACGTAATCCAAGCTACATGCTGCACATCTAGAATCCTGCTAACTGAAATCTCCATTGAAAGTAAAAAAAAAAGACTGATCCGTTCAGCCACAGGGCACACTGCATTATCGCGATAGCGCCCCTAAGAGGATCTGGCCGGTATTGCACCTTCTCGAATTCATAGAGTAGCGTAAATCTGCAGTGCCGCTCGGCGACCTTGTTAATTTATGTTATTTATGTTAATATGGAATAAAAGCAATAACAACTTGCCACGGATTTATCCGTGCTTCTATCCACAACGGGTGGAATCGAAACACGGATAAATACGTTGTTCGTCCCCATTGTGTTAATGGAAAGATTAGTTTTCCGCTTGAAATGAAAGTGCAGTATTTGAAATACAATGAAAGGAATATGGCTGGATTTCTTATCAAAAGGAAAAGTGTCACTGTTATTTAAAATAAATAAACAAACAAACAAATTAGAAGGCCATCAATATAAAATGCTAAATCAAACTAACACACACACTGTACTGTTTCAAAACAACACTGCTCTGTTCATTCTATTTTTAAAATAGATACATTGTCTGTCTACACTTATTTAGACTAACATTATTTAAATATTGAGTGCAACACAGTAATTGTGAAACTGTGGTGGAATAACGTAATTCGAGTTGGAACTGTCTATGGGTTGGGGGGTCCGCACGGACAATTTAGCGTGTGGTACCTTCGGACCTTCTCGACTCTAACGCTACCGGACTTGAATCGAGTTGATAACATGCAGTGGGCGTGGTGCTTTGGCTCGCGGGGGGGCCGGGCTGGGGGTCCTCCGAGATGGGGCGTGCGGTTGCCGGGCCTGGAGGTGGAGGGGGCTCGGTAAGCACTTTTTATAGTATATATTTTATTTTATTTGGTATACTTTTACTTGATGACAACCTTTTTGTCTAATCAGTGTTGTGTTAGTTTATGTTTTTGGATGTCTTATGTATTATTGTTATTATTGTGTTGTGAGTTGTGTTGTTTCATGTTTGAAAAAATTGAAAATAAAAAGATGTGGTCAAAAAAAGGATAACATGCAGTGGGAAAGCGGCAATAGTCCCGGTTGGAGTTAGTAAACACAGTTGTATGTTAGCCTTCTTGGATGTTGAATAAACGCCTATCATTGTCTTTCAACACCCCGCCTCTCAGACTCCCATTTTCTCCTCTGCTAGCTAGTAGCTACGGTAACATTTCATTGGCTGTATTAGAGCTGGCGGGCTACCATAGTTCAACGTGCGTTGTGTTGTACAAACCGTGCTAACGTTATGACAAGATGTGTGTAGGCCTATGTAATGTAATCTATCTATCTATCTATCTATCTATCTATCTATCTATCTATCTATCTATCTATCTATCTATCTATCTATCTATCTATCTATCTATCTATCTATCTATCTATCTATCTATCTATCTATCTGTCTGTCTGTCTGTCTGTCTGTCTGTCTGTCTGTCTGTCTGTCTGTCTGTCTGTCTGTCTGTCTGTCTGTCTGTCTGTCTGTCTGTCTGTCTGTCTGTCTGTCTGTCTGTCTGTCTGTCTGTCTGTCTGTCTGTCTGTCTGTCTGTCTGTCTGTCTGTCTGTCTGTCTGTCTGTCTGTCTGTCTGTCTGTCTGTCTGTCTGTCTGTCTGTCTGTCTGTCTGTCTGTCTGTCTGTCTGTCTGTCTGTCTGTCTGTCTGTCTGTCTGTCTGTCTGTCTGTCTGTCTGTCTGTCTGTCTGTCTGTCTGTCTGTCTGTCTGTCTGTCTGTCTGTCTGTCTGTCTGTCTGTCTGTCTGTCTGTCTGTCTGTCTGTCTGTCTGTCTGTCTGTCTGTCTGTCTGTCTGTCTGTCTGTCTGTCTGTCTGTCTGTCTGTCTGTCTGTCTGTCTGTCTGTCTGTCTGTCTGTCTGTCTGTCTGTCTGTCTGTCTGTCTATCTATCTATCTATCTATCTATCTATCTATCTATCTATCTATCTATCTATCTATCTATCTATCTATCTATCTATCTATCTATCTATCTATCTATCTATCTATCTATCTATCTATCTATCTATCTATCTATCTATCTATCTATCTATCTATCTATCTATCTATCTATCTATCTATCTATCTATCTATCTATCTATCTATCTATCTATCTATCTATCTATCTATCTATCTATCTATCTATCTATCTATCTATGTATCTATAGGCACCTACAGTCTCCTCCCCCTCGTATGTATATATTTTCTGTTAGGATCTCTGTAAATGTCCGAACAGCCTCCCACCCACCCACCCCCCCATATGTACATTTCCATCCCCCTCGTATGTATATATTTACTGTTAGGATCTGTTTAACAGTACTGTATATTTGCATATCTTGTATGTAAAAAAAATTAACAGTAGGCCTACTGTTACATAAGTAGTCATGTCATGATTAGATTAGATTATTCGATTTTTATATCTGTATACCTGAATGTTTTATATGTCATAAATGTCCATTTGAATTGAAAATGGGGGACCCTGATGTAAACAAGACGAAAGTATTTCTCTGGTCTGCATCCCCTTAACAATTGTGTGTATTGAGCTGTACTGTACTGTACCCATTCTGTACTCTGTTAATTAATATTGTCAATCAATCAATCAATCAATCAATACAATACTAGCTACAACTTTTATGCTTTCAATACAAGACGCTGTGTGTGTTTGACTGTGTGTGTTTGGTTCTTTAAGGCAGTATATTGTGTGTGTGTATCTTCCTCAGTGTGAGTGTGTGTTTGGTTCTTTAAGGCAGTATATTGTGTGTGTATCTTCCTCAGTGTGAGTGTGTGCTGGGGTCTGTGTGTTTCCATGCTTGTGCACATGCTTTTTGTGTGTGTGTGTGTGTGTGTGTGTGTGTGTGTGTGTGTGTGTGTGCGTGCGTGCGCGTGCGTGCTGGGGTCTGTGTTTGCATGCTTGTGCACATGCTTTTACTGTGTGTGTAGGTGTGTGTGTGTGCGTGTGCGTGTGCGCATGCATGCTTGGATCCTGCTGGCTTACACAATAGTAGCAGGAAACGTTGTGTGTTAGAACCTGGACAGGACTAGGACCCAGAGGAGCGAGAGAGAGAGG